>NW_008751657.1:2231114-2243484 GCF_000715545.1 Opisthorchis viverrini | reverse complement strand
AAATCGCATGATCTAGTGAGTACGGATGTACTAGGCTAGAACATCAATCACGTTCATCACATAATGATAGAAATTTATTCCGTTGCGATGAAATGCACCACACAGATATCATTTTCTTCTTACCAAGTTCGTTCGTTTTTTCCCTTCACGTTAGGGTACGTTTTCGTAGTCTGATATTTAAATTGGTGGAAAACGGTGCAACGTATGCACCATACGCTATACTGCACTACAGATAATTTGGGAATGTCATTAATTTGAAGTATAATGTGCCCCTAACAGACAACGCTCTAGAAATCACTGATTTTTGGGTGCCATGGATTTCCTAAGGATATGCACATGTATAAATGCTGTCTACACAGTAAACAACACTTTGTGTGATATACACTGTGAGAAAGTGGATTCATTGTGAACACAGTTATCCAGCATTCACTGACAGAATCAACATCGGACACTTCAGACAACCAGATAAGGTCGAATAGAACGTACAAGCCCCACTCATGGCCTCTTTTTAAGCCTCGAAGTAAGAGAGTGGACACCCTGGCTTCGTCATTCCCGTTCCAGGCATAGAACATATAAAGAATGATGGAAAGTCATGTGTAAAAATGAGGTAAACATTTACAAAAATGGACTATCTGGAAGCACACATCCCTGGGAAGAGTGGAGATGAGTGCAATAGCTACCTTTACTGAACGGCCTTAATTCCATCATATTGTTTGAGTATCCAAAAATGGTTAACTTCTTGTATGAAGAGATACGGGTTGCGTGGCAAACTGCCTCTTGTCGACGATCCATCGCTATGGTTGTTTGCTCATCGCTGCTCGAACCCTAAGAGGATAAGTTGAACACGAGCCCCGTGCCATTTTTGAAGTGGCGTATGGCATCAGTCAACGGCATAAATAGTTCAATTCAGGATGGCGAACAATGCAGAGGACGCGATTAGAAGCATCCGATATGGCTTTCTGATAATTCCATATCGGGTAAGTCACGCTCGTCCATGGAACTCATACGGCTTCTGACAGACCGGTTCGCTCATTGAGCACTTTCATCTTCAGACATTGAACCATAGCTTCCACCATGTTTGTGTCGTGAATACCGTAGATTGCACCACGTGGGCTTACGCAATTTGACCTTTAGGAGGCGTTCGGCAGGACAAATTTACTTATGTACAGGAAAAGAGTTGGCTATTTACACGAATAAGTTCCAAGGAGGTTAAATACCTCCAAAAATGTTATGTATGCATGGTAGTAAAAAACGCATAGAAGAAGTGGATTGTGAAAACCATCAAATACTGCTCCTGATAATAGGAACACAACACAATAGATGATATGGATTACTCATTACGTTCGCGATGACCAGCGCACCGTCAGCCATGATTCGCTTGACGGGAGAACCCACAACGACAAATTCGAGGAAAGTAAGGGAGAAGTTCTCACGTCAACCACAGTCTGTTGCCAAAGAGGAGTAATAACTGCAAAGAGACTTTTACGGCAGCTGATACGATAAATATCCCTGTCAGTTTATTGAAAAGTTGCTTTCAATTAGTAAAAACGGCGGAAATCTGCTGCCAAGTTAAAGCACCCCGCAGGTGTAGTACCCGGAATACGACATCCGCTCGATCTTCTCTCGCAAATAAGGGGCACACCCGAAGTTTGCTAGAACCGCTGGACGCATTCAATGAGTTCTTGAACGTCGTAGTACAGGTGCTGCTAAGGTTTTCCACGAAGGTGGCATCCTAAACTTCATATACTTCAGACGAGACACGGGTTATTTCAACAATCGCCCGTCTAGTTTTGGAATCCATAACGACTGTATCTGACCGAGGTGCGACGACTGTTAAGTCGGTTTTGGCAACGAATAGAAGTGCGAAATCAGCACGTATCTTTGATGAAATTTGACTGCTGAAAGCCAACTTTGTAGTGCTAATTGCTTGAGAAATGACAGATTTGGAATTTCTCACGAAATGTAAAATCGGAACGTTGTGGCAATAGTGATGTTCCTCTGTTACCGTACGGTATACTAATTGGCTATCAATTATTAGTATCCACCATCCTTCCTGATCTACCCCAAGAATGATGTATTTCAATCCAACATCCTAGCTCCCACATTGCACCCTTGCTTCACAATGAACTTAGTTCCTCAATAATCGGCTCGTAGTTTAAAGCAGTCCCCGTTCCGGCCTTGGTTCTATCTTTTTGAATGCCTTAGTTACCATTGAATGACACTAAAACTGCTACCTCTCAATAAGATTTCGATCCGGCGGACGAGAGTCACTTCTGGATCTGCTTTACGGACGAGTTATCCATGACCAATGGAGTTATGACTTTTTCTTCGCTAAACGTAAGTGACTATGATGCGCCAGTTGGAAGGACGTTGCCTTGTTGGTGATCCACCATCGAGTCCAGCTTACCCTATCTGCTCTTCACCAAAGTTACTGTGTTGAAGTCGACCGCTACTCAACTTATTGGGTTAGTTAAAAACTTGCGACCTTTTCCATGAGGAACAGGATTGCGAAATCGCCACCAAGATCATAAAACTCAGCCGCTTCCAGATCCCTAATCATATCCCTAGCCAGAAATCATCAGATTTCTGTGGTCCAAAATACAGTCGTGAGGTGCGATACGCCCAAGACCAGTGAGGTCGTTACTGAGTGGTCCGAATGAACACCGTCGTAAAGGTACGCCGACCATCCAAACCTGCAACAGAAGCAAAAACCTGATATTTAGCAGGAAGTAAAATTTTTCCACAGCTATCATGCCAACACGTACGGCCACAAATAGGTGGAACACACGTCTCTTTCTCCAAAGCCTGTGGTTCAGAAACAGCATTGAGGATGAACACAAGCCGTTGAACGGGCCAAGAAATATGCTTGACACAGGGAACGACAACGAATTATGGGAGCGGTGGATGAACATATGCTTCACGGACATCGGCGGGGTATCGCTGTCGAAAAATGCTCATAACTTAACTCCTGATGACGCACACATCATTTCCAATGTAAGATGGACACCGGCACTGTTGCAGCCGTTTTTCACTGGAATGGTGCACAGTTTTAAAAGTTTATGCTCTAATAAAGAAAATAACCGGGATGATTTGTACCGTATACAGGATCAACGTACACAGTGTCTAAAAGCCGCCGAAATTAGATGTGAACTCCCTCCAAACTAAAAGCGGCTAAATCGATAATTATCTTGCTTTTAAGTAGGGACGCCATCACAAACTCACAAACGCTTGAGGACGGACTTATATACTCATATGTACACATATTTTTACAAATGTACACATGTGCATATGCATACATATATGAAAAGCATTCCGGTACAACCACTCAGATAGTCTTTCAAGTTTTCCTCATAATTAAGACACAAGCCATTATATGAAGTGATTTCAATAGATCCGCTTTACTTCAAAACTTGCGGGGTGAGTTTCTCGCGTTGCAGTTACCATCAAAAGGTGCGAGAATGAGGAGCAACGTAAATGAGCGTGCTAAGTGGATACAGGTGATCTAAATTGGACAGCAATCGGGGCCGGGTCATCTTCACGTTCGAATACCGGCAGTATCATCACTTTACATCTGAAGCTGATTTGGACGAGGAAAACATCGTGTATCTGCGCAATTTCAGTTGTCTCGGAAGGTCGGTTCCGCTCAATTGGACCAAAGTCATCGGTGGTGGTACGGGAAGAAAGCGATCTAAAACGAACTCTACGCAGCGGCGATCCTACGTATGTAAATATTACTGCTGAGCTGCTTTTCACTTACGCACTGTCCGACTAGGGTGTCCGCAGCAGTGCTCGTAAGCATGACTAAATAAAATTACCAGGTAAAACTCGAAGTACATGGTACAAAGAACGATCAGTAGTTTAACGCTAACGAAAGACACCAGACAGTGATGACAGACAAGCGTTTGGTGTAGCCTTGGGAAACTGATAAACAGTTTGCGTCAAGTGTAAAGTCGGAAATGTATCAATTTACAAGATGAATGTAATAAGGTGTTGAACTTTTCCGACAACTGTGAAAATGCACGGATGGTAAGCTTACAGACTTTCAGTAGACTTAATACAAAAACAAATTACGACACATGTGACAATTGCTAGTATGGCTTTCCAAAACGCATCCAGTGAGAACTAGCGCAGGTTCTGACTACTGATCACAGGTAAAGTCGAAAATTTTACAGGTCGGCGTAATTGTAGTGCAGTCCAGTTCATGAAATATCATCAACTAATGCAGTCGATAGGGGACCCAGAACTTCTCGATCAATAAATCTAGATGTGTCCGACTAAAACATCAACAAACAGATGAAGCTGTCTGTGAGTATGGATGTTAAATAAAAACGAACAAAACATCCATAAACATCGTCCCAAAACTCCTAGAGTACAGCTAACTCCGTCGGTATAAATGGTTACTTAGCTTAGTTTACTTTACTTTACTTTACTTTACATTACTTTACCTTACTTTACTTTACTTAGCTACGCACTGTGAGCGAGTTCATCTGTTTGTCATGTCACCCAGTGCATGAAGCGTCGCTGAATTACGTCCGATGGCTTGCGAGATTATGAGTCAACCTAGATAGAATTTCTAAACTGTCCAGTTTTGTTACATTTGCTTCAGCGATCGAAGTCAGCAAGAAATCTAAGATTCAGATGCTCTTTTGGGGTTCCGGACAACATACTGCGCCCAATGAAGTTGACAAAATGGTGAGTGTTTTGCTCTGGAGATCATTTGTGGACACTTGGTTAGCCCCATACTACGTATTCCTACTTATTCTTACGTATTCTTACGTATTCTTACATTTAAGCTGACAAACATTGATGCATTTGAATTAAGTTGGGGGCCTCCGTGGATCATATCCGCTGATGAATCATTGGATGTGGAGTTGTCGCATGTGCTTTGTAAACAAAATGTTCACTATGAAGGATGCACAAAATCCTATGGTTGAGTTGGTTGATAAAAACGAAGCAACAAATCTTTCAGGGAACAGGATCCAGTTGCATGAATTGTGTGACAAAACCAATGGACGTAAAAAAAACACAGTATTAGATTTGAAATAAAAAAATCATGGCTGAATTCGGAGTTCGCCTAGTTCTACTCAGGAGGTATAAGACTGAAGTACGCGATCCCTGACATACGATCAGTTTTCTGGTTCTCCACCACTTTCGACTCAAGCTCTTGTTTTTGAATATATGCCAAGCCAAGTTGTATCGATTGCTGACCACTGTGTCATATATACTAATCGATTTAAGGTACGAGAGTTGACGTAAGACAAATTTCTCACACGCATCATCATCTTTCCTGACATTCTTATATTTTTTAATTTTTGTTGTTTATCTGCTTCTCCACTGGGTTTTTATCGCCTAACACTTTGATTCTTGGCGTGCAATATATTGTTTTCATGCAGATCGAAATAAAATATTGGTTTCTGTCAGGAGTTGCAGGAAAATTTAAACCGATAATTTCTGGTTAGAATATACACCAGCGTGCGGGTATACATTTGAGCAAACCACACAAGGCTTAGAAGTTCCAGGCCTAATTCTGCCCGGATAGTATGAAAAAAACTTGGGAATGTTAAATCAAAGCACAGCTTAGTGATATGAGATGCCGGCCTTACGGAGTCTGTCAAACCGAAGCATGCGCGAACTACGTGTAGCTAATTCTCTGTGCAGAATGTCCGGCCGAGTATACAGGCTAGACTGCAAGACAACTCTTTGTGCAAATCACAGAGTACAAAAGTTATGCACGTTTTCATCCGAGAACCCCAACAGAGTTGTGAAAAAAACTTGCGCACGACTCAGTCATTGCACTCAGCCACGCACTTGAGTCAAGTCATCGAATCAAATCCAATGGTACACGTTTAGTGCAGTAAAGATTCAAGTCACACATGAACCGCACGTGTCCTGAGGCCCTAGAGATCAGATTGACCGAACTGCGTCGACCGTAGTGACGCAGCCAGCATCCAAAGTACATCATCACGAGCACACGCATATGGAGCTAACACACCCACACACGCTGGTCGCAACAGATCACCGGAGTACATCAATCAGAAAAACAACCCAAATGACGGTGCATTTGACTCATTCAAATGATCGTAGAAATCCTTGAAAAAGGCCGATCATGGCAACCGAAAGGTTGGATCAAAACTGCATATTCCAGTGCATTGTTTTGGCTTTAAAAGTTCGATTACAAAAAAGGTACTACGTTCACAGTACTCTTCTACCACGACACAGACTACAACAAATCAAACAAACGACATTTCTGCCTACAGAATCACGCTGCTTCTGGGACATAGCGTCCCTCTAAACAGAACCCAATGCACAAAGAAGTTTTTTCTCGCAAAGATGAAATTCGGAGCTGGTCGTGCTTGAACAGTGGCAGTTCATACCTCCCCCTCCTGTTCGCACTTTACAATTCAACCAAAATGGGCACAATGAAACGTGTTTAACAAACAACATCTCCTTTTATGTTCCTGGAAATGTAGGTGAATAGTGGTGAAAGCAAGGAGACCTGCGTAACCAGGCTGGTGTGCAGATAAAGCAAAAAAACTGGGCACAATACGGAAAGCCAACATGTAGCTTGGTAAACTCCCGTAGACCCGTAGACTCGTTTGATGTAGAATTCGATCGGGTTGTGTAGGCGCCCAAATTTGAGCAGTTCAGAATAGGAAGGTAGACCAGGAAAGGTAGACCAGACACTAATCGGAAACTTGTTGTTCATCTGGAACAGTAAGGCACTGCTGGGAAACTTTTCAATCACCTTCAACTGATGCTGGACTATTCAAACAGAAAAACTTATGAGCGTCTGGATCACCCCGCTAATAGTTTGCTATCAATGTAAGGGTTGAAAAACAGCTTTTGGAACAGCTGACCACAAAATGGTCTAGATTAGATATCTTTAAATGAAAGGATTCCACTTCCGACAAAACCCTTGAGAGTCCTTTGGTAGATCGACACTTAACAGAACTCAGTTTGACTGTGTAAAGTTATTCACCGTCCAGTGACTGACAAATCCACAGCGCCAACAGTATGGAAAACATGCCTCACCGTTTTCGTTTTCGCGCCAATTCCAACCGATTGGTTACCTATTTATGAACTCCATCAGTATAAAAAACAATGCAATGTATACGACTAAATACGTCAGGGGGAAAACATCTTTAACTTCCCAAAATCCCTCTACTTATCCGAAATTTGCTGTCAGTAAGAGCTAGAAAATAAGCAACCCAAAAGCTGGTTTGCCACCAGAAGCTGCTGAATTTCTTTGATCTCGCGAGTAAGAAGATAATACCAGCTGCTCACATTCTCGAATAATTTGAAGCACACACAAGTGAAAACATGCCGGCAAAAGTTTTTGAAACAAGCATTAGCTGCTATTCTCGTTGACAATCTGTTTATATTTGAATTTGCGACAGATGAAGTGATGAAATTAGGTAAGACACGTCGTCTGTTCCTCTCAACTGACCTTTTTTCGCGTCAACGGTTCATCCACGATCAGGTATTGTTTGATGCCCTGTCATCAGTCACTGTGATTCGGTTGTGTGATTGCCAGAGAGATGAAGGCGGAGTAGCACGTTCATCTAACAGCCGGAAGAATGTCATGATTAGACAGCTGTGGGTTATGCCACCATAGTAAACCTCTACGATCAAAAGCAGGATGACGCGCCAACGCATGTCTGTCACAGTAACCTGATATCGGGCTTAATCGAACTGGGTGTAGAAGTTTCATTCACATCTCATTACACATTTGGGTCTTTTTAGACCCAAACAACAAAGAAGGTGCCGTGAGTAATTAACAGCACAGTTGGTTTTTTGTCAAGATTGAGCAATGAGTGCAAGATTTTCCCTAATCGATATAAAGCAAAAGTTCTTGCAAGACTGTTCTTCTATGGGGTAAAACAAGGCAGTTGCGGTAACAACTGCACCATTGGGTCATTGTAAATGGGACTGCGACGAAAATATCGATTGAGCATTTGGAGAGAAACAATGCTGAATGTTATCCAACAAAAAATTTTGCTTCACAACTAAGCTATGATTATTCACTAACGATTAATGCGTTCTGCACGAAACAAAGTAAATTGAGAGGCTTTATTTTATATATAATACTAAACGGGGTAAACTAGCTTTTTCATACTAAAACCATTATCCATTAACATATTTGTTTGGAGCGCAGAACGTTTGAGCCGGTTAAAGTCCGTGAGCCAAGCAAAATTCATAAGTGACATCCTAAGGGGCTTAATTTCACAAAAGAATACTGTCTTTTCCGTCACCAACAGAAAACGGATTTGGTTACGAGACAAAAGTGATAAAATACTCAACACGCCATGGTTGATGGTTAGTTTATAAGTGACTACATTTGGTTGAACGGTAGTTTGCTTGTGGTAATATGCACCTTACTCGACGGATTCGACCTTCGAATATGAATAGTTGCCTGATGGGTGGATCTAATGGTTGGTCCATTATCTTTTGTTCTGACCGGTCAATCTCGTTGTGATCTCTGATTTCGATTTTCGCTCCCCTCGTCGATTGGTCATTCTTTTGTGACCTCTGACTAAAACCCTCTAGATTCCAAGCAAATACTTTTTCTGATGTGGGGCTCCTGTGTCCTGGTTGTTTAGCCCGTTAGTTGACTCGAACTGAATGTCACGCTTCACAAATGCAACCTGATGGGTTCACCATGATTGGTGACTAAATATTTTCAACCAAACTACATAGTTCAGAAAACGGACCCATGAGCATATATACAGCTTGAACTACCAATGTTGTCCTCAATAAAAAGGCAAATTTCGGTGTACAGCGCCTGATTACTGAATTCGATCGCAATACCACAAATTCAGGTCCATTCCTGTACAATCTACAAAAAATGTTATTAGAAAAACGGTAAAACCATGCGTTTTCCAAAGTCACCGCACTATTAACTTCAATCAGCTACAACTGCTCCAAAAGAAACAATCACGGGATTGCTTCGAAGTAATTCAGCTAAGACATAATCCATGAAGTCAGTATATTTCCTCTTGAACAAAAACGCTGAGAGTTGAAAGGTGCTCCGACAGGTTATTTGATATCAGAATTTATTGCCTGAGCGGTGGTGCAGAAGGTGGAATATGATGCACTGCAAGACGCTCAACTAAAACTACGGAATCAGTGCGCAGACGATGCTTGTCAACCTGGAACAAATTTCAGCGCATCGTTCATGCTGCGCCAAAAAGTGTAATCACATGGAAAGCGAAACTGGACTATTATTTTGGACTTTTGAGTGTACAGGAAAGTGAACGGACCTCGAAACTTATGTGCACAGAAAGAAGTTACATACAGACCACATGTTGACTTGTAGTGATGAACATGCATTGAACTACAGGAATACTTGCATCGGAAGTCTATGCAAGAGACGAAAAACATAAGTAGCACTAGAGAAATGAAAAAAAACACCATATATTACAAAGTAGGGCTTATTTAAGTCGAGATTTGAAGAGGAGATCTCAACGACAATAGCAGCAACTACGATGGGAAGAAGCAAGAGGCACATGGATAGTGTTACCACACACCGACAATTTATTCGAAATCAAACGTGAAGAAGGAATGGTTGTGGTTCATAGAACTATCGCTGCTATCCGAGAATCGGTTTGAAAACCGAAGCCGTGTCATTATTTTTGGACTTAGGAAACACTAAATACGTTCATTTTTAGTTTACCCTTCAAATTACATAGCTACTTAATTATTACACGACTCTTTGAATTGGTATTCATTTATTCAATGTAGTGCAACAGCTTGTTCATGAGTGGCTAGAAGGTTGCTCATTCTGGCTAGACATTAAGGGTACAGATACAGGAATCGTGTTGAGGTTCCCGAAATGGAATTTTGAGTGGCGCGTAGGTTCGACACTCCCGAATACCAAAAGAAAGAATTGGGTTAGAGGGTCTACGCTACCGTTTTCACAAGGGTAAGCAGATGTATACAGCAAAACTCCGTCGTCCACGTTAGTAGCGTCAGCATGCGCACAATTCTGTCACTGACCAGCAGTCTCAACGTCCGCACACCAAGTAACGTTGGGTGAACTGTTGGCTCACTAGTCTGGGTTGCGGTCGTCCCTTCCGACGACAGTCTCGTGATTCTGATTGGCGGTGCGATCACACAGAACTCAGGTCAGGTTCAGCAAACGGTGCACGACCGCGCATGGGTATATAGGTTGGCTGCGCACACAGTCACATATGCGAATACACAAATGTCGGACGAGAGAGATGAGCAAAGTAAGTGGATATCAAAAGTATGGACTGAACATCATCGTCATTATCATCATCACCGGCCGCGTAACGTCACGGTTCAACCCTGATTTTTCGCTGTCGTACAACCAAGATTTATTTGGAAGCCGTATTGTGAAAAAAGGAATAAAGTTTGACAGGTATGGGTGCTAGCCTACCACAATCATCCAGAGGTGTCCACTCACTCATTCAGACAATATGGATAAGAAGTTACATAAAAAACGCCAATAACATTGGTGAGCACATCTATCACGCAGCATCTCTAATAAGGATCACGAGGTCCACAACTTGGTAGGCAACTCACACTGACGGCTCCTAGACTTTTCGTAATATCTTCCATACCCCCTTGTTAGGTCCAAGGTTGGCCACATGTAAATCTCCACCACTCTGAATTGGGCACAGCATTCGCTTCGAAAAACGATGGTTCGGTGTGTGCAATACATGGACCAACCAGCGCAGCTTCTGGTGCTGGACACATTATTCGCTAGAAGTGTCTGTTGCACAACTGAACACTCGCTTTCTTATTGACCCGTTACGGATTCGTCGATACCAAATCACTCGACCTATGTCTCTGAGACAACGGTTGTAGGGGACATGATCGTGTCATTTCTGCTGCTCGAACAGTTTGGTTCTCACATCCATACAACAAAATAGCCCGTATTTTCACCTAGTGCACATGTCTCTTGAGATTCAGGGACATACCGCTTGGAAGCCGTGGGTGTCTCAACTTAGAAAACGTGACCCGAGCCTTGGAGATTGCTACATTGTCCTCATCTTATACACTGGAGTCGGAACTAATGCAACTTCCAAGATACGTTAAACCCTTCTCAATTTCGAGTGTTTCTTCCTGGATAGTGGTTGGTGTGTTCGGTGACTGCAATAAAATAGCTAATGGCGAAATCATTTTCGACTGCTGTTGCGACAGTACAACGTTGCCCGAAATCACAAATTTTTGTCTTGTAAAAATGATCCACTGAGAATGTACATGAACAAGATGTTTCAGGTCAGAGGTTCAACACCAAGCTAAGGGACGGCTTTCCAGACCAAATACGGGATTCTGAAGCTACACTTTCAAATAGTATAATGTCAAACAGTGTAAAGCCAAAAATTAGGAATTGCATAACAGCTGTTTTCTCCTCATAATGATTCATCAACAGCTTAAAACTTGTGACTTCTCATGAGATTCCGTTCCCTTCGTTAACTGAATGGTCAAAACTAACTATCATTTATCCTATACGACTACTCAACCACGTTGAACTCTAAGTGTTTTGATTACTATAATAGCTTTCGAAATGAGAACAAATAACGCGTGACTGGTAGCTGGTGTTGGTACTAAGTGTTTTCACATGTAAAATGGTACTGGAAACAAATATTTGTCACAAACAAAACCCGGGTGCTGCCGTTCAAGGTTCATGAAAATATCGAGTAAACAGAAATAAGACCAAGACGAAGAATGACAATAATCTCAGTCAGTAAAGCCGAAATGAATTACCATCATGGCACACCAAAGTAATCGATATAAATGGCGCATTTACAGAGCACTGTGTATCCAAAATGACCTTGAAATCGTTTACCATCGAAAGCTTCAGGTAAAAGTGAGGAATGATGAAACCTGGGCTTTACTTATAATGGAATTAAGAGAGCTTAGAGGCTAAAATGCTTCAAAACCGGTTAATTCAATACGGTTTATCCAAAGTTAGACAGAAAGAAAGTGAAGGATACCTAGCAAACATGTTTTAGTCAATGTGAATGACACTGGTTGGAATGGATGCATAGAATGTCCACAACCGAATAACCTAATAGGACGTCCAACTGATTTTGCTTAAGCGGCTGAATATGCACATTGTAGCCATGAGAACGAAGAAGGTAGCGAACAAGGCTTGTTTTCCGTGATTGTTCATCTTGGCTAATACATCACAAATTTATATGGTAGCAGAAACCACGTGGAAAAGGTTAAGATCGGGGCTACACTTTAGAGAAATAGAAGTCAAAGGAAGGGGGTTGGGTGAGGGGTAGGTCAATGGGTCATGACGTCAATGTCGGACAGACTTGTGGGACCAGATGTTTCGTAGGCCAGTTCAAGTTCAGAGGTCGCACAAGTTTCCTTTGGATGCAAAGTTGTGGATCCA
>NW_008751657.1:2210658-2230207 GCF_000715545.1 Opisthorchis viverrini | reverse complement strand
TGACGTCATGACCCATTGACCTACCCCTCACCCAACCCCCTTCCTTTGACTTCTATTTCTCTAAAGTGTAGCCCCGATCTTAACCTTTTCCACGTGGTTTCTGCTACCATATAAATTTGTGATGTATTAGCCAAGATGAACAATCACGGAAAACAAGCCTTGTTCGCTACCTTCTTCGTTCTCATGATTTTACTTACTTCGGTGTAGGGTTTGACCAAATTAGAAAGATAGTTCCTTATAATGCACAACTGGCGATGCTCGTTTATTTGATAAATTATCATTATAAAGTAGGATTGATTGCCATGTACTAAAGAACAAGTTTTCGCCACTAAAACGTATTTTTGACAATGCACTATCCGTAAGGTGGCTGAAAACTCTTCGATAGCCCACGACCGGTTTCGCCCTTCTTGGTGTTCATCAGGTAGGCGCAGTCGCCGAGTTTCCGTCAACCTTATGTTCTACTTGTAACCAAATTGCACGAGACTAGCGAATGTACACTCATTTGCAAACTAATTTGTTTTTTCGAGAGACTCACCTTGAACCCCGCTGAATCCCCTATTTTGATGTTTCCAGGCAACTGAATGTGCTGCACCAGGCCGCCTCACGTTTCAGATGAGTCTCTTGAAAGACGAAAGTAGATTGCAAACGAGTGTTAGAGTGTTAGAGTGTAGTAATCATAATGATGGAATTCATTCACACGTGATCGTTCGGAACGAAGAAATTGGTATACACGAGAGATGATGTCTACTGACAGGAAAAAGGTCCAGCAAGAAACACCAATAAATATTTTCAGGTTGCTCCCCTGCTGACAGAAAAGATGGAAACGCAAGTTCTCAAGGATGATGTTTCCTCCAAAAGTTGGCCGAAATCTCATGGTTGGAAAATTCCTCGTCCACATCCTGCTTTGAAAACGTTTCTCAAAGCAAAAAATACGACAGTTTTTGTGGGTGAAAAGATATCCATCTTGAATTGGCCCAACACATCAAAAATAGTCAGAGTGACTTCCGATGAAAAACCGCAAAATATAGGTTGACATGCTCTTCATATGCCAAAATTGAACTGCAAGTTGATAAAGTGGAACAGCTGAAAGGTTCAGTGTTTGTTTCCACGGAAGCGACTCCGCTTAACTGTGAACTTTTTGGAGATTTGGTGAAATTTTCGGTTTTTGAAATGCTAATGCTGCATGTGTCTCCGATTTCCTCACGTTTTGCGTTATCTGGACAATGAATTGCACAACCATATGAACAAGGTAACTCAACAGTGTAACCCTAACTCAAGACGGTCGCTTTTTAAAATACGACATGCAGACAGGATCATTCTTTTTAGGGTTCTGGACCAATTATATTCTTGTTTCGTTCGTTAAAGAAATTGAGAAGTTTGATTTAACTAAATTACTAACTGGTTCAAGTAAGTGCCATGCACTTGATTCGCTTGCCTTCACACTCGAAATTATCACAGTCACCACATTATCCCTTGACAATATTGTCGCATTTCCCATCGGTCAAAGAAACCAGATGATTTTCACGAAGAATAGCAAAATGAGAATGAAGTTCAATGAAGTAATGTCATGCTGCTTAGGGGTTGTTGGGCCACAACGAACGTACCGAACTGCCTGCACTTACGAACTTCTGGTTATGCATACCTATTGAAAACCCAATGCGCAAGACTGATTTCGCCAATGTTGCGGTATCGTTCGCGGATAACAGGGCGTGTTCGGTGAAGTTTAGCCTGAAATGTGAGTCTTAGTTGTGACAAAACAATGTGATATCTGAACAAAACAGGAAGCTGCAAAACGGGTACTCAAAAAAAGTACGCAAACAGAATTCATGCTTACAAGGAATATGGATGACCTGCTTTTATGGCAGAATTCAGAGCACAGAACTATCATATTTTACCGCTAAGAAACTTGGTAACTGTTGATTCCGTCTGCGAATCAACGGTGACCAGCGGGTCTGCTTATGCTTCAGTAACTGATGTCAATACTTAATTTGCCCGTCCGTCATTGCTTGCAAGTTCGTCTGGATTACACCTATTCACGAGCGTCCACTCCGACCGAAAAGCGCGCCGACCGGGTACGAACCCAGAGTCTGCGGACAGCGGGCGAACGAGTCACCGACTACACCAACCGGACGTCCAGTATAGCTGTTTATTTCGTATTACCTATGTATCGCACCTGGCAGATAGCCCTTGCTGAGCTTTGTTTTAAACGGACGAAACCGCGCAATCTGTCCTATCACGCGTCACGAGCGGCTGCGTCGCCGCCGACCGAAAGACAGTCCTTCAAATCCCGAACGTACTGACTCCTGCGCCGTTACGGCCAACTCATACTGTCAGACTGCCCCGATATGTATGTTTGCACATCGTTTGGTACTTACTTCTTGTTGCCCCTACAGAAATCCGTGCTGTGACAGTGACTGCTTCCCGCTCCTACAGATTGCGTCATTGTTGATTGTACGTTTTCTTAATTCATGATGCTTACTAATTCGTTTTTCTGTAGAACCAGTTCCTGTCAGTCTTCAATATATCATCTACTGCCCCACGTCTGTCTGCTCCTATTGACTACTGGCTACGAACTGCGTATAATCTAATAGTCGCAATCGTCCTGTGAGATCCTTAACCGTCCGGATCTTACAAAGTTAATCAACAATTACCGCAGTTAATCAGTAACGCAACTCAACCGACGTTTCGCCATGTCTGACGAACATTCCACCGACCTTCCTCCACTCGATTACTTCCCGCCGTCGCCCAAGCGAGAGCTCCCTATAGATCTGAAAGACAGAGCTGCATGGCTTGAAATGGAGATGGCCAAAGTCCGTCGCGAAATGGCTAACCTTCAGTGTTCTGCTACCGCTACAGACAGAAAACCCCAAGACTCCGTTAGACCTCCATCTCATCCAGTTGACCAGGAGGGGGCCATCACCCCCAACTACCATATGACGCCTCCAAAGAATCCACAGACGACGTCCATAACGTATCAACATCTTCCGGAACTGCTCAACCTCTGTATGGGTATGCCTCAGAGAAAGGTACCAAAGTTCGACGGTAACCCCTTGAATTACTGGAAGTTTCTGAGGGGTTTCACCAGTGGGGTCGCCCAATACGTTACGGATCCCGCGAATCGACTAGCCTTCTTGATCGATGCATGTGAAGGTGAAGCACGAGAAGCAATCGATCACTGCACGATACTTGAGCCGGAACACGGCTACGCAGAAGCCTGGAAGATATTGGCTCGCAGGTTCGGCAACCCCTCGACGATCGCAAGACAGTATATTGCGTCAGTCACAACCGGGCCGCCCATCAGACCGAACGACGCCAGCTCACTACTCAAGCTGGCCGACACAATGAAGGCTTGTTGGTTGGTACTATCCCAACTGAACTACTCATCAGAGCTTAATACTAGAACAACCATAGGCGCTATTATTAGCCGCCTTCCGACTGCTATCCAGTCACAGTGGTTCGACCGGGCCTCGGAAATCCTTAGGAAGAACCGAGAGCCCAGTTTCGTCGATTTGACCGATTATGTTCTAGACAGAGCAGATGCATTATCAGTTAGAGAGTCTTATCTGCCGAATGTTTCCCAGCCGAGCACCAGCAAGTCAGAACGCCCCCGTAGCTTTGTGACGGCACCATCGCCAAGGCTATCCACACTTGCGACGACGTCCGCGGCTAATAAGCCTGGAAATGGAGAACATAGCCCGACGATGTCCCGTCCGTGCGTGCACTGTGGTAAAATGCACTACCTCGATCAATGCTCGCAATTCATTCGCTTGGACGTTGATTCCCGTGCAACGTTCATCCGCTCAGCTGCACTTTGCGAGCTTTGCCTCAAGCCAAGACATAACGCGAAACAGTGCCGCTCGAGGCGATGTTGCGGACTTAATGGCTGCGAAGGTCTACATCACCCATTGCTCCATCCGCCCACTCAGCCTTCAGCTAAGTCAGTGGGGCCAACATGCCAGGAAGAATGCCGTCCAGACCTCAGTGTCAACTGTGCCAGCGGATCGTGTAATCGGACAACCGTGGCGCTCGGCGTACTGCCTGTAACTCTTCGCGGTCCCCGTGGAGCTTATAGAGTCAATGCACTTCTTGACAGTGGTTCAGACTGTACGATGCTGAAAGAGGATGTAGCCTTAAATCTCGGGCTATCGGGATTGCCTACAAACATAAGCGTTGCCACCCTCAACGGCCAGAATGAAGTATCGACCACTCGGGTCAGTTTTGAGATAGATACATCGCCACCGACCGAGACGCCGCAATCTATCAAGGCGTGGACTGTTCGTCAGCTCCCATCGATTACTCAAACCTTGCCAACGAGAGAGCAGTGGTCCAAGTGGAATCACTTGAAGGGAATTCCGTTCGAGACTGCCGGAAGCCAACCAATATCCCTCTTGATCGGGATGGATGTACCGATGGCGCATTGGGTGCTGGAAAGCCGAACGGGCAGGCCACACGAGCCTTACGCTAATCGAACACCACTCGGTTGGGTCCTTTTTGGGCCGGTAAGTGATACAAACGACAGGCTGGCTAGAATCAACCAGCTCAGCTGCCATGTGGCAGACAGTCTGGATTCAAAGTTAGAGGCCATGTTTGACATAGAGTTCAGAGACCCACCATCACACAAGCGCTCTGCGTCCCAGGCTGACGAACAGGCACTATCTGTTGCAGAGTCTTCGTTGAGATTGACAGATGGACATTATGAAATTGCTCTGCCCTGGAAGGCAGGTTGTCCGAGCTTACCATCGAGTTATCTCGTTGCTCGACAAAGACTCGACTCCCTTCGTAAGCGACTTATTAAGGACAGACATCTCCATGATCTCTATGCGTCGGCCATCAATGATTATCTGATAAAAGGATATGCCGAGCCGGTCAATCCTCTCCTGGAGACCGAACGCACTGGACGAACTTGGTACTTGCCACATCATCCGGTGGTTCACCCCCACAAGCCAAATAAGGTGAGAGTTGTCTTCGATTGTGCATGTCAAGTCCAAGGGAACTCCCTGAACTCACAGCTGCTTACTGGTCCAGACATCGTGAACAGTCTACTCGGAGTCCTTCTTCGTTTCCGCCAATATAGGCACGTGGTCACGGCAGATATCGAGTCAATGTTTCATCAAGTGAAGGTACCCGAATCCGACAGAGACGTGCTGCGTTTCTTATGGTGGGAGCGCGGTGACGTTGAGCGGGCTCCAAAGACTTACCGTATGACTGTACACCCCTTTGGCGCAACTTCATCTCCCTTTTGCGCCAGTTTCGCCCTAAAGCATGCCATCAGGAGCTATGCTAACGTGTCGAACCACGCTGACTTATTGGAAGCGGAACGGTCATTTTATGTTGATGATTTGCTGCTAAGTGCCACTTCTCCAGAACGTCTTGCGACCATCGCCTTTGATCTACAGGCAGCCCTGGCAGCCCGCGGGTTCCGGTTGACGAAGTGGTCGACAAACGAACCTATCCTCTTAGCTAAAATCCCTGTTGAGGATCTTGCGCAGCGAAATCTTGATGTAGATCTACAACCACCTTCGTGGCACCGGGCGCTTGGGGTCCAATGGGACATGTCGACTGATGAATTCCTGTTCCAAGTGGATATCCAGTTTGAAACTCCCACGAAGAGAAGAATGCTGTCACTTATAGCCTCTCTGTATGACCCCATGGGATTTGTCTGCCCGGCTCTACTACCTGGGAGGCTGCTGTTCCAACAGCTTTGCAGGCTTCAGGTCAAGTGGGATGAAGAAGTAAGCGCCGAAATCGTGCAAGTGTGGCAAAAGTGGAGACGTTCCATGGTCGCTCTCACCCAATTGAGAATTCCGAGATGTTTGTCGTCTGAGGACGCTGTTTCCCAATCTTACGAACTTCATTGCTTCTCGGATGCCTCAGAAAGGGCCTACGGAGCGGTTCTTTATCTTCGATCACGAAATGAGGGCCGCCGACAGTGTTACTTTGTGTGGGGCAAGTCTCGTGTTGCCCCTCTGAAGGCCGTCACGATTCCTCGTCTGGAGCTTACAGCCGCCCTGCTGTCTGCGAGAATGGCCACGCAAGTGAGAGAAGAGTTGTCTCTGCCGATCACGGCTACTACGTTCTGGACGGACTCGATGATCGTCCTTCAAACACTCCGCAACACAACTACGCGTTTCCAGAGTTTTGTCGCGAACCGCAAGGCAGCCATACACGAACTCACAGATGTGCGCCAGTGGAAGTATGTTGAAGGTAAAAACAACCCAGCAGATATCGCATCGCGAGGTGTGTCTCCAACAGATTTAGGGCGCAGCTCATGGATCCGAGGGCCGCCTTTCTTGCTAGAAGAAGAGTCGTCATGGCCAGCAGAACCAGTTCTACAATCTGAGCTTCCCCCAGAAATGATAAAGAAAACCCAGAATTGCACAGTTGCTTACGTACAGTCGACCGTATCTTGGTTGGATAAGTTTAGTCACTATGGCAGTTGGATGAAGCTCTTGAGGGCCATTACGTGGCTCAGACGGTTTTGCAATCTATTCGGAAAACAATCCAGGTCCACGACGGACCCCGTTCGTCATCTGACTCAACAAGAGATAATGAAGTCGTCAATTTACGTTTCAAAGTTAGTTCAGCAGGCCGCGTTCCCAGACGAGCTCCGCTTACTGAGCAGAAAACCCGACGGAGACAAGCGTACTTTGGTCTCGTCCGCCAGTCCGCTTCGAAAGTTGAATCCTTTCTACGATCACGGTATACTTCGCGTAGGAGGTCGCCTCCGATGGGCTGCTTTACCTTTCGAGACTAAGCACCCTATTATACTGCCAAGGAAACACTTCGTCACCACACTTATCATAAAACATTACCACGAAAGCAACGGCCATGTGGGCGTTGGGCAAGTGCTGGCAGCTGTGCGCAACAGATACTGGGTTGTGCAGGGACAAGCCGCCGTCAGGTGCGTCCTTTCGTCATGTTATCACTGCCGTCGATGGTTTTCGCCGCCTTGCTACCAAGTGATGGCCCCCCTTCCAACTGAACGAACCAACTGCAGCAGTAGACCATTCGCCTTCACCGGGGTGGACTACTTCGGACCTCTGTTAGTCAAACGAGGACGCGGTACCGAAAAGCGATATGGCTGCGTATTCACTTGCATGACTATGCGTGCCGTTCACATCGAGGTGGCCCATACCTTGGACACGACTTCGTTCCTGTGCGCGTTCTCGAGATTTGTCGCTAGACGAGGTAGTCCATTAAAGCTATATAGTGACAACGGTACTAATTTTAAAGGGGCCGAAGCTGATGTGAAGGAATGTCTTCGAAGATGGGATCAAGATAAGCTGGCGACCAAGCTACTAGAGCACGAATGCGACTGGGTATTCTCAGTACCGAAAGCCAGTCATCGTGGAGGTATTTGGGAAAGGTTGATACGAAGCATCAGGCGAATTTTGCGGGCCTTATTAGGAGACAGACTGATAGACGACGAAACGCTGCAGACAACTTTGACTGAGATTGAAAAAATCCTCAATGACCGCCCATTAGTAAAGCTGACTTCGGACCCCAATGATTTCGCAGCTCTAACGCCGAACCACTTGTTGCTCCTGAGCGCGAATCCTTCAACGGCCAGTCATTGTGCTGACTCACGGAATCTAACAAAAACCTGGAGACATGCCAACCACCTAGCCGACCTGTTTTGGAGTCGTTGGATGAAGGAGTACCTCCCAACCTTGCAGACGATGTCAAAGTGGCTTAAGCAAGGGAGGAGTCTGAACGAAGGTGACCTCGTTTTGTTGGGAGATATCTCGACACCCAGAGGGCAGTGGGAGAAAGGCATTGTCGAAAGAGCAGTTCACTCGACTGATGGGGCAGTCAGGGAAGTGATCGTAAGAACCAGTCGGGGGGCATTACGTCGAGACGTCCGCCATCTCTACCTATTGGAGGCCTCCGGACAAGATGTTGTATACTGCGAGGAGCGGACAGACAGAGTGGCTGATCGGTCTGCTGGCTCAATCTCCACGTAAATTTATGGCTTGGGGAGTGTTGATTCCGCCTGCGAATCAACGGTGACCAGCGGTAACTTTCCTTGTTTTCCGACTACTTATGAGTAACGTGACTCGCATCTGTTTATTACGACACCGTTTCGTTTCTTTGCTCGTTTTCCCCCCTGTTTCGTCCCGGCTTAGGGTCTGCTTATGCCTCAGTAACTGATGTCAATACTTAATTTGCCCGTCCGTCATTGCTTGCAAGTTCGTCTGGATTACACCTATTCACGAGCGTCCACTCCGACCGAAAAGCGCGCCGACCGGGTATCGAACCCAGAGTCTGCGGACAGCAGGCGAACGCGTCACCGACTACACCAACCGGACGTCCAGCATAGCTGTTTATTTTGTATTACCTATGTATCGCACCTGGCAGATAGCCCTTGCTGAGCCTTGTTTTAAACGGACGAAACCGCGCAATCTGACCTATCACGCGACACGAGCGGCTGCGTCGACGCCGACCGAAAGACAGTCCTTCAAATCCCGAACGTACTGACTCCTGCGCCGTTACGGCCAACTCACACTGTCAGACTGCCCCGATATAAATCCGTGCTGTGACAGTGACTGCTTCCCGCTCCTAGAGATTGCGTCATTGTTGATTAGCCAGTTCCTGTCGGTATATATCATATCATCTACTGCCCCACGTCTGTCTGCTCCTATTGACTACCGGCTACGAACTGCGTATAATCTAATAGTCGCAATCGTCAGATCCTTAGATCCTTAGCCGTCCGGATCTTACAGTAACTTTAAGCAACATTCACCATAACTCGTAAATAAAGCCTTCACCCAGATAACTAAACTCATGGGAAAGATTATAGTGGAGATGCGGCAGATGCATGAGCGTGGTGCAACATAGTCTTTACCGACTAACCGTCACGGCCCGCTAGTGGACGCCCGAATAGAACCAAGTTGTTTATCTTTTAGAACCCAAGTATCTTTGCAGCAAAGAGTGTTGAAAACAAATTATGTTCAAGTTTCCCTTTCAATAGCTACGAGCAATTCACTTGCAAGACAAGAACCCAAAGATGCATAATATGAATAGCACAAAGGTGGTGTACAAATCCGAGGGAGCGCATGTTCCGTTTTTCCTTCCAATAAACGAAACCGATACTTCTGCTTCTAAAAGAGGAAACGTGTGAGTTTAAACCCGACGGTATTCACCTTAGAAGGCTACACCAACCTACCGCTACACAACTAAACAACGTCAATCCAATCCACAATGATGACATTAGTTTGGTGATTGACAAAGGGCTTGTAACCAGAACGCCAAGCTAGTCAAACAGAATATAAGTCGGGGCGGTTGTGTGATGCATTTCTGCCGCTCGTCTATTTTAATCTCAGATTGAAACTTCATGTGATCCTGCACGTGATAATTCAAAGGTGACAGGTTATAATCTGAGGAACTCTTGTACCCATTTGGCGCGTAAAATCTATCTATTCTTTAGTCCAGATGTAAAAAAGTGAATGTTACTCTTCTGGATTCGAAAAAAACCATGTCCAAAACGCTGAACTCGGTCTCTTGTGAACTTGAACCCCAGGAAATCCCCAAACCAGAAGTCCTCTCATTCCCGTGTTTCAGTTTTTTTCAACGTTATCGGTTGTCATGCAAGGGTGGGACAGACAGCATGATAAGAATAGTGTAAAAAGGGTCATTTGTTTTAGTTCTGCTTTAAAAATATCAGCCCAACTTTTTGTTAAGGCACTTACCCTTGGACACAGATATTTTTGCGAAGGAGGCCTATCACTGAGAACAAAATATTCTGAGAATAGATAGAAGGTAACAGCTTTGTGAAAAAAAAGAAAGGCACAAGCAAATATATCTAAAAATGTAATGGATACCTGCAATGAATGCCTGCAGAAATTCGAAACGAAAAGCAAGTTTTTCAATGATCTTGAAGGATTTCTGTTGTGTGATTTAGTTGCACCAGGAGGGATTTTTTGGATGACTTCAATTCTAAACATCACATCCTTTAACACGAATATAAGACCTAATTAATTCACCACATTTTTTTCATATCTGTTAGAGAGATATTAGGCGATAGTAATAAAAAAATCGATGTTAGGTTGTTTTTTTTTGATAAACTGGTGGTTTCTGTTTGCACCAATAGTGGGTAACATTATCGTACCAGAATAACTTCATTCTGTTTTCAGTTATCCTATAATATGGTCCCGAGAAACAAAACAGCTAATCCAGAGCAACGTTTTGAGTTTCACTAACTTAGTGACACAAGTTGGACCTCCTGAAAGGACAGAGTTTGATTGCACGTATTTGTGCACCAGCGTGACATCTGCTATGGAACTGTGAAATATCGGTTTGTTTGGGGACATGACCAAAGTCTGGGTGCTTCTGACTAGTGAGAATATTAGTGCGTGTGTACAACGCACTGGCACTTTTTGCTTAATAAACTCACAAAAATATCTCTGATCTCGGTCAAAAAATGGTCTGATTAAGGAGGACACTTAAGATGTCGGATCATGGTAAACCGTTCAACACAAAGTATATTATTTCTGAATCGTTTTTTCCTACTAAAAATATAAAATGAGCATAACAAGTGACTCCGTATTCCGAGCACTTGTTTCCATTCGTAGTTACGTTCAAGTGGTTTACTGTGACAAATGGCTACGTTGGGGATTTTGGAAACAACGTTTCAGCGATTTCTGCTTTAAAAATATTAGGAGAACCAGCTCCCAACGTAACGGGACCAGATGGCTGCAAATGGAATGGCCGTTTTTCGTTGAGACAGATGATTGGTTGTTCTTCACTCACCTTTGACAGATGAGTTGTATTCTTAGCATCGCTTTTGACCGCCTGCACGCGACAGTGATCAGTAGAGCAGCTGGCTCGCACGACCATTGACTTTTGTGGTTTGACCAAGCGCTCCAGGTGATCAAGTGGTTACCCAGACCAGCGTTCATGGTGATAAGAAGACATTAAGGGAATATGGTCGACAACAAAAAGTAATGGACATTCAAATGAAGTCTACATATTTTCCTTTACGTCCCTTCAAGTTGAATATTTATGCCGGATATAAAAAAACCATTGGCATAAGAACATGGGGCCCAGGATTATTGCAACATATTGGTTTTGCTTATTGTGAGAAGTCATTTTCTTACATTGATTCACACTCACGTAAGGCAGATTAACTGAAGAGTGACTCAAAGTTCTCTCGCCAACCCTGCTGGTAATGGCGACAGTGAGTGTGCAACAAGTCGACAGTTGCCTTCCTAATTTCAGTAGCAGTCTATTGAAAAATAGATCTGACACAACCTGAGCACTGGTTGTATGCAGCACGTGTCACGCACACGTTTCCACTGATCGTTACGGGGTGCTGTAGACGAAGCGTTTTTTAATGTTCATTTCGGAAAATCAATAAAAATTTCGATATCGACTGCAGAAACAGCCCTCACAAAAAACAAACCACAAAGAGGAGTAACGCTAGTATTTCGCTAATAGGTTGGCAGCTCAGACGAACGTACTGTTTATTAAACCACTAACATTAGACTGGTTTCTTCTTTCTGTAGAAAAAACCGAAGGAAATTCCGCTGGGGAAACCATCTTTAAGAAAATTCTGCGTATCAAAAACATAAGAAAAGTTTTACTACCCTTCATGATTATACTGCTGACCCGTTCAAGAGATTCGAGAAAAGTTAGTTTATCTTTCCATAAAGGAAACCACTCACAAGATTGCTGAAAACTCTTCGACAGCCCACGACCGGTTTTGCCCTTCTTGGGGCTCATCAGGTAGGCGCAGTCCCCGAGTTTCCGTCAACCCTATATCCTACTTGAACCCAAATTGGACTGTTTTCGAGAAATACACTCATTTGCAAATCAACTTGGTTTCCACGGGAGACTTAACTGAATCTCTCTTCTATGGTGTTCATCTTTCTTCGTAGGACATCTAATCGTGTCCGACGGGAAACATTGCTTTGGACTGTCCAAGTTGGCGGCCCGGAAAATTCAATAGGTTAGTTTGATCCTGACGTGAGAAGTTCCACTACTCATAAAGCTCCAGTCTATGGGCAAAATCAGGTGCAAGAAATACTGCAATCCTTGTTACCTACAAAGTAGCATCTCTTCAAAGGCAATCCGATGAGTGAATACAAATATGCAAGCCGTCTTTCAATCTTCCCAGATGTCAGCACAGTGGTTTCTTTGCTACGGTAGGCACGTGAGCTCCAGCCACGAATGTGTTTACTGTGAAGCTTCGGCACTGAAAAATGTTTTAGAAATCATCCAAACCTGTCTGGTAAATCGTCACTCACAGTGGACCACCCTACGTTGTCTAAATAATTTGCCGTTGAGAGACGTCTTATCTTGTCTCAGTATAGAGTAACTACACCACTAATCAGTCAGCTCTTGATAAAAGTAGCGGGCTTGGATTATTCTGAGATGCGCACCGCAGGCGATTCTAAGCAATTTGAAGAATCTCTAAACTACTTCTTTGCTCGTCGGCTATTTCAAAGGACTTTGCACAAAACCGAAATCAGTCTTATTCCAGAAAGCAGAACTAACCTTTGTTGTGTAACTCAGCCTATGATAGGCAAGTGAATGAGCGGCTCAGTTCATCTGTTTGACAGAATTTGTACAAAATGTATCTAATACTCTCGTTTACAAACAAACTGGGTTATGATAGTCCAATCCAGTTAAACCACCTGCTTATGTTCGAGTACAACACGAGATTGACGGGAACTCGAGAATCGCGCCTACTTGACGAGCCCCCAAGGAGGTTGAAGCCGGTCGGCGGCTGCCGGAGAGTTTTCAGCAACATTATGAGTAGTTTCGACTATCCTACTATTAGACCGCAAAGGTACACCAAGGTTGGTAACAAGGCAGTCAAAACAGGTTGACATGGCGTTGCGTCCAAAAAACTGGGATAATTTTGCGGACAGGCAGATTCTGCTTCGCAACTTGTAGAATTAAGAGGTCATCCCTGAAAAATATTGAACTTAGCGTTCCGACTGGTGTACAGTAAGTGGACTATGTTCACTTTTGATGAGTTGAAATATACCTTTACCGACTCACTAAGTTGTACTTTGCTCAAGCTAGTTTCTCTGATAAAATTTCACCAAAATCTATCTAAAACACTACTGTGATTTTTCCACCCACGAGATTGGTAAACAGTTGGCATTGCGGAAAAGAAAGCGAGGTCGCGTTCCAAAACCAACCAATCTTTGACGGAATAATCGTTTCCTCGCGTCTTTTGTTAACCAGTCGAGTGAATGACAGTCGATATGGGTGTGTCTTCTCCACATTATTTCAGTGGGACCGAGGTCAAGGACCAGCTAAATCTGGCACAAGCAAGAAAGCTTTAGTGCTATAGCGCACTGTTCTTTCGTGCTTTTTTGCCCGTCGTTTGCCCTCTCTATCGATTTATTACTTCAAAAATTTAGCCCCAATTTAGTTCGGCGAGAGCCTTCTAATCGATAACGATGTACCTTGCAAAATTTTCAAGGGTGAGAAGTCCTATTTTGGGTCATCGTCCGTGATAGCTTACACCAACCATTCACTAGAGCTTTTGTTAGGTGTTGCTAGGCTACATTCGACCCACACAAGGCGAACGACAATGTCACGTGCATTTTGTAACTGTGATTAGCAGACTACCATGTAAAGTGAAGACGTCGTAACATCTGTCCGCGCAATACGTGTTAACATAAAACGGAAGAAAGTGAGTACTATGTGGCAATTGTGAACACTGAAAAGTTTGAGTTCAATAACTCATCTTGGAGAGTGATTCATGCCATTCAACACTGAATAAAAGTCAAAATTTATCTTATCCGCACGATCAGTAACAAATTAAAAAGTTGAGATGTTGTAATGGTAAGCATCTTCAGAAATTCCGCCTGCAGACTTTAGCTCATTTCCCACTTCCACGTAAGCAGGAGTACGACATAAACTTTATTTTTCCTAAGAAATTTAACAACTTGAGAAATGCACTCAACGGCGCTCCAAACTGAATTTAACTGGAGGTACAACTGAATTGATCTTCAGCTGGATATGCTACACAACCAACAACTCATTTCCCAGTTGAAACAGAATCATTGATTTGTTAATTCCAAATGTAGATTTTTTCCTGTAAATGAAGCCAATCTATGCGAGAGGCCAACCTGCAGACTTTAGCTCATTTCCCACTTCCACGTAAGCAGGAGTACGACATAAACTTTATTTTTCCTAAGAAATTTAACAACTTGAGAAATGCACTCAACGGCGCTCCAAACTGAATTTAACTGGAGGTACAACTGAATTGATCTTCAGCTGGATATGCTACACAACCAACAACTCATTTCCCAGTTGAAACAGAATCATTGATTTGTTAATTCCAAATGTAGATTTTTTCCTGTAAATGAAGCCAATCTATGCTGAGAGGCCAAGGGGCACTGTAAAGCTGTTTCTTCCTTATTAGAAGTCATCAGCAGTGCACGTATCACGAAACTGAAGGCAGTCTCGACCGCGGGACTTCCCGATTAGTGGTGTGACCATTTTACCATTCGGCAACCAACGGTTGGTCAGCAGTGTGAGGTTGTATCCCAATGCTGATTAGCTGGTCAAAAATATGTGTTTAAACTACCAGTCGCGAGGTCGCGCGTTCGAAACATCCTAGAGTTTCTTGAGAAGCGTAATGCTGATGATACCCAGTAACGATGAAATATCTGTACAGTGCTTCCTGCATTTCAGTGTGGAATGTTTCTACTTACAGAAAAAGTCCAAAATGAAAACCAAATTCGTTTTCAAGTTAGTGTATTTCACAATTTGTGTTTGGGCTTGAGTGAAGATTCAAAGACTGCGCCTACCTGATGACCCTCAAGGATGGTGAAGCAGTTCTTTCACTTATCAGAGCTCTTAGTAAGCATATGGGTGGCCTCCTCCGTCGAAACAAATTTCGTGGTCATTGACATTAGTCTGTTACAGAATTAACAAGGAATATGCCGAGTTAAGCCTTTTTTTGTTTTAGGACCAGATTTTGTTCACTGACCCAGTTGAGCTAAGGACGTGCGTTTGAATAATTGATTTTGCGTCAGCATTAGGTTACAAGCGTGAAATAATGTAGCGCCGCTCAGGAGACACCTTCAACTTTCAAAGAACATAATGACTAGCCTAGTTAGCTGATAGAGTAAATAGATACAAAAACACAAACCTGAAATTCCACACAGAACCTTCATCGCAAGGCATAAAAATTGGGTGAAATAACCACATGGGAGACAATATTGACGCTACCCTTGCCTTACAAATGATGATGTACATGTTTAAAACAGGCATCAATACGTTTTTTTCAAAAGCGACATGTATGACACCTAGATTTTAAACAAGGTAAGGAATTCCAGACTGCTAACCTGGATCGGAATGAAGGCTGATTCGGCTGTGCAATGCGCTGAAATATTAACCAATACTTGGGTGAAACACTCGGTTTTGGGGGTTGTACAAAAGAGCCGAAATCATGCAGAAGGAGTGTCTCCGTTAAATCGGGTTTCGTTGGAGGGGGATCAAGTTACTTGGAGCAATCGATGTTGATTGGAGACTGGAATAAGTAGCTTTAGTTCCTTTGGTTTGCAGCTGATTGCGACATACTGATGAGGTTACAGGTAGTGGAAGACGCGCCTGCACAATTTTCTTAAATGCGCGGAGACAAAGCACGATAAAGCGGAATCCCTGGTGAGCTAAAGTGGTTATTCTGGCATCTGCGTGAAAATCTGAAGCTCGCTTTGTCAGCCGGCCTCTCTGAGAGTCACCAAGTTCGACGGTTGCGTAACAAGGGCAATATGAATTCGGTTCGGCATGCGCTTCATACCTGCAAAGTGTAAAGTTCTACTGCAAGACTGTGCGAACTCGAACCCTTGCCTCATGCTTGCAGGTGAATCGAATAAGGTAGTAAACAACTTTGTTCACCTGGGCAGCTGTATCAGTCCCGGTGGTCTCGCGAAAGATGATATTTCCATCCGGATTGGGAAAACCAGAACAGCTTTTGTGAAACTGCGTCACCTGTGGCGTAGGCGTGACATCAGCTTCTCTGTCAAGCATCGAGTTTACAATGCTGTGGTGCCCTCCATATTACTATACGGATCAGAAACCTGGCCGCTGAGCGCCGAGGACGTCAAAGTACTCTAGTGTTTGACTGTAGATGTCTCTGGAGCATTTCCCGAGTCCGATAGGAACACCGGATCAGCAATGCTGAAGTTTGCCGAGTGGTATTCGGGAAAAATGGCTCATTCTTGATAGGTAAACTGATTACACTGCATAGGTTGCGCTGGCATGGTCACGTGCTGCGTATGCCAGTCGACCGCTTTTCTAGAAGGGCTCTTTTCGCCCAACCACGTGAAGGGTGGAAGAGAGACAGAGGCGGTCAAACACTGACTTGGCAGCGAAGAAAGCCATTACCAGCAAACTCAACTGCGCTGCTCATTGCCGTCTTCTCGGATAAGGCTCCCGAGATGGGCCATATCAATGGTTGGAGACATTGTCAGACACGGCCCAGTCGCGTCCTTAGTGGCGCACATGCATCCGAACTACTGCCTCCACTGCCTTCCCAATTCCCTCACTTACCAATCTATCTACAGTGCTGCATTCAAGCACCAATTTATTAGCTCCCGCCTCCAATGCGCAGCTACCTACCCCACCTCCCCGAATCATCGGTGAACGAAACTGCGGCAACTACAACCACTGTACGACAAGTAAGCGGCTATTACAGCTGAGAATGATGATGATGAATTCGGAATTATTTAAACTGATGCCATCCTTCACTGAGCGGTAATAAGCCCCAGCAATATCTACCTAAACAGCACAATTATTGTCCTCCTTGTTTAATTAACGTCGACGTACAGCAGAGATTTTTTGGATAACTATGGAGTGCAGATCATGAACGAAGGTTGCAAAAGTTTGTGGGCCCTTGGTGAACCTTGTCATTTATTGCATTCTACACAATTCAACCTGGTAGGTATCGGAAATTTGCAGTCCTTTGAAGCGTACGCTTCAGGCGTATGCTGTCAGTAACATATATGTGCCGTGTGCCTAAATTCCGAAAGGAAGGGCTCGGTGGACTGTAGGAACGAGCGCCTGTGTGTCGGTAGTGCAGATCGTAACGATCTCGGTTCCAGTGTTCAGTTACCTACAGGCAACAGCCGGCTAGAAGAGCACGACCGAAACTTTCGGAAGCCAGATAGAGTTATGTTATTATGGTTGATTCGTGGCTCTCGTTCACATCAATCTCGTTTGAGCAGCTGTCCCCCTATCCTGGAGAAACTATTCTGGTGAGTCCACACCAAGGTATTATTCGAATAAGAGGGATATGGGTGTAAATTTCAGGCAGCCCCTAAGCACATACAACGTATTCATGGTTTTGTCCATTATTATAATCTTCAACACTGGGAATAGGCATTGCAAAAAATTTCTGGGTCGCTGCCAGTTGCCTGAAGTAAACTGAGCATTATAAACAAAGCACAACTAACGTAACCATTTATTGTTTAGAGAACAAGACTAACTTTGCGTGCCTTCCTAAATTTCCGCGGGGTTTTGTTCATATCGGGGGGTGCACCTGAACAGCTATTCTGGCAAAAATCCAGATCAAGTTGGTTTAGGCTTGAGATGACGTTAAAATATGCGGCTACAGTAGTTGGTCTGGATTAGGTAATTCGTTCAAAATGAAACGAATGTCTGTTGTTCATAGTGTCCTTTGAAAAACAATTATTATACTGCGACGGCTCCGGTAGCCGTTCTTTCCAGAGAGTGCGCCATCCAATACGAGATAAAAGTGTCACCGAAAAGAAAATTTAGTGCTGATGAAATCATTCTTAGGGTGTTTGTTATTTGAGTAGATAAGTAGTTGAGGTGATTTTGATAATGTCCATAAAATATCACTTGTGTATTATAATAGAAAATACTTCAGTCTGACAACGGCATTATGATTTTTCGCTCCCTCCTAAAGTTTTTCCAACAGCTTTTACTCTTTTTGACTGCTTGTGACTAACGGAAAAATCGGTTTTAACTAGCATAATAATCCAACAATGCACATAGTACCATTGCAGGAATGTAATTTCAATGACCTAGACTCCACCAGGAAGTGAAGGAAGTTCGCTGATTGGGCAGTTTTGATACACTACAGAAGTATATTGCTTATACATCAGTAACTGAACGATGGTGATAAGGTGATAAAGTAAACCTGACTTTTCGCACACACGAGCCAGTCGTCAATAAAGGCAAAACCTTCTACTAAGGTGTCATTCTATATGCTTCATCGACAATCCATGCGCCTCGTCCATTGCCACAATGAGCAATAATGGAGTAAGTGGATCGCCTTGCCTCACATCTCTGTAGCAATGAACCTCAGAACTGAGGAAAACTGCCACAGCATTCTCATAGGACTGTGCAACGTATCGAACTAGAGGTGCCAGTGCTCCAGACACCTCGACAATTCTGGCGATTTTGTCGTGCGAAACCAAATCAAACGCTTTCGAGATACCAACAAACGCCAAGCTCTGGTTAGAAGCAGTCGCTAAAGAGTTACAAAGCAGGGCATGTAACAGCGATGTAGCTTCCAAACAACCGTCTTGATGTAAGAATGCAAACTAGAGTGATGGTGTTTTCAGGGAACAGCAAGCATCTTATGAAAGCATCGGAAAAGGATAGATGACACGGAGATCGGTCGCAGTTGGTCCAGTAAAATCGTACTTGGGATCTTTGGAACTATGGTAATACGGGCACGACATAGATATGGGAGTAAGTTGAAATACTCGCGCGTCAGCATTGAACCGGCGAAGCGTGAGCTTGTCCAGGACTGGAGACGAATTGCCCATTAGACAGATCGTACGACCGACTTCCTCTTCTGTAATTGCCTCGGTCATGCCCCAATCGGATGGTACTGCTACGCTACTTGTCCAGCTATCCACGTGTTTTGGAAAAAAGACCATCTGTTCCCAAATCGCTCGGCAGTTACATTCATATAGATCCTTCCATGGCCCATCAAGCTCTACAGACGCTGCATCTTTCCGTCTTTGGTGGTATAGGGTCTGGATGGCGGCGTAGTTGGCTCGGCGGATATGCTTTCGGTTGACCGGCATCCGATGGGCTAACTAACGACGGCGACGGGATGCAGTTTTCCAGGTGTGTGGAAATGTCCTGGAGGCGTGGAAGTCCGGAAGCGACAGGACTTGCTCCAGTGATGACAGACAAACCTCAGGCAGATACCAAAATGTTAACACTAGCAAGCAAACTGTCAGCATGGGATTTCAAGAGTGACGGCGCAATCCCCGGTTTGTTTAAACAAGAAAATATAGTTTTCGAAAAAGTTTGGTGACAATTGGTAGATTTATTACTGGGCAACGTTTCGCTTTTGACACAAAAGCTACGTCAGGCCAAGTGACTAGGTTCCGAGGTTGATCGAGATTTAAGGCGGAAGGAGAACCAATCAGCTAAGTCAAGCTAAACCTCTGTTGGGTTTTGGCGTTGTTGACGACACGTTTGTTGTAATCAAACTAGATAACGTAAACAGCTTCCACGACTATCTTAATAGTTTAAACCCACACATTAAGTTTAGCATGGAGATAGAGTCCACATCGGGCACATTACACTTTGCGGAATG
>NW_008751657.1:2158865-2209681 GCF_000715545.1 Opisthorchis viverrini | reverse complement strand
ACACACAAAAATCCCTCGACCGACACCCAACAGAGATTTAGCTTGACTTAGCTGATTGGTTCTCCTTCCGCCTTAAATCTCGATCAACCTCGGAACCCAGTCACTTGGCCTGACGTAGCTTTTGTGTCAAAAGCGAAACATTGCCCAGCAATAAATCTACCAATTGTCACCAGACTTTTTCGAAAACGATGACTACCCAATCGGTTTCAAATATTTTCCACGTGATTGAAGACAATATAGTCTCCGGATTCTGACGAGTAGGCCGCTATTCGACCCATAGTTTGGTCAGGGCCACCAGATGATGATTCATCCTGTTGTACTTACCAGTTAGGACCCCAAAACCTGGATTTGATGCTGGTAGCTGATCAACCATATCCGGATCATACATGGTTCCGTAATACATTCCACCCGTCAAATCAGTTTTGCCACAAAATCCCCAGAACATCCAATAAGCTGAGGAGTTGCATGTTATTCATCATGGCAGTTGTAGCTTCATTGCATCCCTTCAAGCTAAAAGTGCAGTAAGACTCAGATGTCGGATCGCTACGTACTTGGCGAAAGTTATCTATCATATCTGAGCTCATAGGTACTATGAAACTTAGTCCTACTGTCTAGCTTGTTTCATTGTATTCTCTACCGCTAAAGAGTAATTGCTTGGAAAACTATGAAGAGCTACCGGACCTTTTCAACAGGTTCCTAGAAGAACCAGAATGACAACATTTGGCAAGCCATTGCTGGGACTAATAAGTTTATCGGAGTTCGCCCAAGTGTCACCTAAAGATTCTGGAATCATACTAATACTACTTCTAATAAGTGTTGGCTGCTCTTCTAGGCGGATTGGCCGATGTAACCTATAAATGATCGTACGAAGTTGTTAAGTCACAGTGTGGTTTCGCATGAACACGCCTGTGAAGAATTACAAACCCTTGATGCCAGTTTGAACGTAAAAGCACATAATGGCTCTTGAATAATAACCGGCCAGTCTATAATGGTGGCAAAAAATCAACCATGACATGAGTTACATAACCATAACCATACGACGCACGTTTACATATCAAGTAAGTTTTCACAGGAGACCGAAGTGAATTTCTCGGTTATGATATTTTTCAACTGAGTATGATACACACAGGCCGCTTCATGGTTCACTCTGCACGATAAAAGAGACCGCAATATTTTTCATAAAAGGAACTACTCACGAGGTCACTGAAAACTAATCGACAGCCCACGACCGGTTTCGCTTTTCTCGGGCTCATCAAGTAGGAGCAGTCCTCGAGTTTCCGTCAATCTTATGCTTTACTTGTACCCAAACTGGACAGATTTCAAAAAATTTACTCTCTCGCAACTCAACTGGGTTTTCACGCAGGACTCAAATGAATCTCTCTTTTCATGAAATTCTTCAACTGAATGTGCTGCAGAGGCCTACTTGATGAGCCCTAGTAGGAGTGGAACCGGTCATTGGTTGTCGAAGAGTTTCCAGCATACTCGTGGGTATTTTTCTTCATGAAACTTATGATTGCCGCTTGGAGCCATTCATCGGTTCACTTTGAACCGGTTAACTTAATTGTAACACCGCGCTAATAGAGCTGGGACCTACATTTACAAGCACCACGCAGGTAGTAACGAGTAGGTTCAGCATTCACAAATTCGCGGATGCGTAATTATTGTACCATCAAATTGTACCATCAGATGCTCATCACAAAGAAAAATAATGAACTCACTGTCAACTGATGCTCATTGTAAAAGTGGACGGCAAAGCAAGAGATTAGTGTATGGTTTGCTGTAAAGGTATTGAAGGCTTGAGTACATATTTTCTGGTTGAGTTACGATAATACTTTGGACTTTCATGAATATCTATACAAGGATAAGATGGGAAACCTAAGGTTAAATTATCACGTGACTTGCCTTTGATTCTGAGACCAAGGGTTTTTATGAGGATTTTATATATGTGGCCACAGAAGTAATAGAACACATGGAATGACACATTGTAAACTTCCTACATTAGTATGTCATCCATCAATTTACGTGGGGAAGTCTTGTCTTCTCTCCGTCTGGTTCTCACAATGAAGCGAAATTCTGGTGTGCATTTGACCCCACATATATCATGGGATTCCTCATGGTTTCGGGTTTTCCACTGCAGTTCGGCGATGTGGCTTCATGAGTTTTAGTTCTTCGAAGACAATGGAAATTCTAAACGTCGTATATCAATTGAATGGAGTTTCTTATTTCTTATACGTACCTGGTATGGTTTAGGAGAACTAATCATATGAAAGTTAGCGGGACTGTTTCACTTTAGTTACTTCGTCTGACGGAAGCCACTACTGTGTGGCATAATACGGAATGAAACGCACGTAACGAAAGACGAAATCAGCCTATTGCGTCGTTTGACTGCCATCTGACAGATCTGAGTGAATATTGTATTTCAGTAGATTTGGATATAGCTCAATTTAGTAGTTGGTAACGTACTCCCTAGATATATAGCATAACTCACAATAGTCTGCAGAAAACCTTTCTAGCTGTGGACGTTAGTTGTCCGTTTTATTAAATGAATCGAATTTTTGAGGCTGAGCGTATACATCTTTGTGCAAGGCCTAAGGTACCACGTTCTAAAACCCATTCATAATTACAGAAGGAGACATTTTAAAAGGGTTGGAAGGCGCACAGTAGGCTTGTTTTACTAACTGGCCTCTGATGCTGGGTTCAGGAACGATTCAAAACTATTTCGATTTGTCGCAACAGACCGTAGTTTTGCGCTCACCAGTTGACAAATTAGGTGAGGCAATAGCCCTAGGTATATGGCGTGAACTCTACAACCTAACAGCCAATCGGAGAACCAACAATGACTTGTGGGTGAACCAACCAATCACGGCGTAAAATGAATCCAAGACTGAGATATGTGAATGAATGTCATTCCGCCTTACTTACCGACATACTGTTTGAGAGTCAGTTTGCGGCCGTAACTGCTACTTTATGGTCCACTTAGCGACTAAGAGGCTGTAAGTTTCGCGTAATACTTCTTGGTTTTTCGTTAACATAATTAAAGCCTGAGGACTTGGTACGTTCTAAGTGGAATTCTGAGTAATGTTGGTTGAGGTAGCATATTTTTGGGGAAAATATGACCAACCAGTGCCAATCTGAATGGTTTCACCTATCTTCTTGATAGCCTGAATCAAACCGTGGACACCAAGCACTAGCAGAACTCGTGCGTTTCCTGGAACGTTTCCCCCCATAAAGTGCAGAAGTAGGCCATTCTTTTGATGCAATAAGTAAAATTTAAGATCTTAATTAACAAATGGTTTTATTGCTTGACGAAGATTATACATAATTTAGAAATGTGTCGGCAAGATGACTGTCCACACAAGATTCTTTAGAATTGTCTCTTGGTGCGCTAGGCTTGGAATCTTTTTTACATGTGATTCTTTGGTGGAAATGTTTTGTTCAACCTCCATTTCTTGTGAATTTGTTGTGCGAGTTTCGGTCAAAGGTTGTGAGTCAGTCCCCGCCTTACCAGGAGACAAACACTCACAGTTTACCATTAAATTGGCTGGAACAATCTGCTTTGAAAATTCAGTGAAATGAGTGGACAGTTTCTCAATAAGGTCAGGGATTAGCGTCCGCTATATGGGGAGATAAAAGGCTCATTGAACGTATGAGTATCCAATGGCGTATTTGAATTGCTATCACCTGGAACTGAGATTACTGAAACTCTGAATGACGTCCAGACATGTTTGGAAATCTACGTGCTGAGGTAAACGGTGACAAGAAAAGGAGCTGAGTTGGACTGAAAAGTAACAATTGTGGTGTTTCAGGTTTATTTAGGAGCTTTCATTCAGATTTTAAATGGATCATTCTTAACTCTCACACTGACAAAAAGAGCAGGATCAGGCTTTCATCAGACAGAAGCAACCGGTTACCTCGCTCTTGATGGCTAAAGCATTGTCACGTACAACGCCGTTTCAGTTTACCGAGAACTGTTTGGTCTACTTGTTTAAGCTTAAAAAAGTACATAGACGGCTATCACTCAACAGATCACTGGATTAATAATAGTGTGTGCATTTCTTGAAACACTTATCAACTATTACAGAGAGAAGACAACGATTGATGTCGCACTAAAATTTTTTGTCGACCTCAAATTTTCAGCTAGTGAAATGTTTTTCTTTAAAGTCTCCGGCTGTGAATGTAATAAATTGTGTCTGATGTCAAGGTCCCATTTTGTGTGTTCTACTACTAAATAACAAAAATATAACAGCTTTTCAATCCGAAGCGGGTGAAAGGCGAATATATGACCCACAGTATGCTATCAAATACGGTCCTCATGGTTTGAACAGATCCTCTGTCTAGTTATCCGATGTGAACCGCTTTTCATGTCATCCCAAATGAGACCTGATTTACTTTATTGATTCTGAATAACAAAGTCATGCACAGGCATGAAAACAGACCAGACGGGTATGCATTACAGACTTTTGAAGAAGCGGATGTTCTTAGGTTCCTCCAGAACACTCACTAGACAGATCACGATTCCAGAGTAAAAACTGCTCAAATTAGTATAAGCTTCTATATCAAATTGAAGTGCACCACTTCTTCGTTTCTGCTACTAATTTATTAATGACTCATAGCCTGTTGTTGTTCGATTGCGTCTGTGATAATTGGTTGGAAGTATTTGTGTTCAGGAGTTTTAAACCTTTTACCTTAAAATATTTCACCACGAGACAAGCACCTAGCCAATATACTTTAGAAAAGCTCAGCAAGAGAAAAGATGGGTGGCCTAAAAGGAATAAGACATTGTTGACCGCAAACCATTGCTGACAAAAGATCGCAAGAATTAACATTTTCGACGAAACTATCCGTTCTCAAATCAACTTTTTGGAATTTATTGAAGAAAAGCCGGCGAACTTTCCATTCTGCTAGAATTTTATCTCTGAAAACAGCAATGTCAGTAAATAACGGATTTCGTCCATGATTCTAACCATTCGATTAAAGAAGAGGGTGATGCGAAAGATAGCAAGCAACGTTAAAAGAGTTAACAAGACCACTGAAAGCAAGCCTTAGAAAGCCCACTGTAGACTGAAAACTGCAATACAATAAAGAGGACATCAAGTTGACGTAATAAAAAACAGCCATAAAATTGCTATTTGCATTCTACGCGGTTAACTTAAATTTTTGGGGCTATTCCCAGGGACTAAACATCGATAGAAGCACTTCTATAGGACGGTACTTTGTATGCATTCCATGCCAGAAGAAACAACTAATGACCTCGACCGTAAGTTTTCACCTTCTCTAAGAAGTGGTATAGTCCACGAAAACGCGCCTAAACCGGACCGTCTTTAAGCAAAACGTAAAGGCTTGCTTTTTCCAAAGGTCGCACACAAATTCCAGTGAGCTTGATCTACGTACAAGTGGCTTCCAAATTGCTTGAAACATTATTAAGCAACGAAGTTTTGTGATTGGCTTTTTGTCGGTGATGTCCGAATGTCCACTTGATGCCAGCGTTCGTTGACGTATAGTAGTGGCTACATTTCATAGAATACCATATAGCTTATGGATGATTTCCATCTGACGGATGCTGATTAGGCAAACGTTTAGTCACCATCAGAGGAGACGTGATAATTGTGCACTGGACAGAACGCCAAAAAGGTCAGAACGTTAGTGCCGATGCACAAAACAAGACTGCAGATGGAGATTACAAAATGGACTATAAAAATGGAGACTACAATATTAGCCGAATGCTTTTGTCCAAAAATTTGTTTCTGAAAATTGTAGCACTTTACATATGTTTTCTCACGGTAAGGCTTACTGATGCGCAGTCATTTTTATTTCGGCCCCGCGGAAGCTTGGTTACTCCGTACGTAGCACGATACCCTGGTTCTTATTTAAATATATACTTCTACGGTCAAGAGGCCCTGCCATATTCAAGAACGTGAATGTTCGAATCCGAGATAAACCTGGAAGAAACAGCGTTTGTTGTAAAACGAATCCCCAAACGGGACCTTGCGGTTCTATTCCAGTAAAGGCGTCGATTCACCGAATTCCTCAACAACACCTTAGATTCTTATTAAAACTTTCCAATCTCATTCAGAACGTTCATTCAGGGAACGGCCGAAGCCGTACGCTTTCCGGATTTACTGCTGCTTAGTTTCTATTTGCTAATTACACGGACTGCATTTGTGTTTCGATCTTGACTTCACTACTCTCATGTACACGCTCAGCTAACAGGTAGAACAAATACAACACAGACCGGAATCCAGACTTGTGTTAATACGATAACATATAGCAAATCTTCAACTGACGTGAGCAAAAAATGCGTCACATGTTAGCAGTTCATCGGTGTTTCTGTAACAGTTGAGAATTAGTTGCAGTCATCAAATCACCTAAAACAACTGTTGTATTCCAGCTCGCATGACCACGTACCTAGTGTTCACCACACTGGACAAATGGAAAAACAAAACAAATTTTTAGAAATTTTAGTGTCAAACCACATCAAAATCGGATCACATACAAAAATTTGTTTCTGAAAATTTTAGCACTTTACATATGTTTTCTCACGGTAAGGCTTACTGATGCGCAGTCATTTTTATTTCGGCCCCGCGGAAGCTTGGTTACTCCGTACGTAGCACGATACCCTGGTTCTTATTTAAATATATACTTCTACGGTCAAGAGGCCCTGCCATATTCAAGAACGTGAATGTTCGAATCCGAGATAAACCTGGAAGAAACAGCGTTTGTTGTAAAACGAATCCCCAAACGGGACCTTGCGGTTCTATTCCAGTAAAGGCGTCGATTCACCGAATTCCTCAACAACACCTTAGATTCTTATTAAAACTTTCCAATCTCATTCAGAACGTTCATTCAGGGAACGGCCGAAGCCGTACGCTTTCCGGATTTACTGCTGCTTAGTTTCTATTTGCTAATTACACGGACTGCATTTGTGTTTCGATCTTGACTTCACTACTCTCATGTACACGCTCAGCTAACAGGTAGAACAAATACAACACAGACCGGAATCCAGACTTGTGTTAATACGATAACATATAGCAAATCTTCAACTGACGTGAGCAAAAAATGCGTCACATGTTAGCAGTTCATCGGTGTTTCTGTAACAGTTGAGAATTAGTTGCAGTCATCAAATCACCTAAAACAACTGTTGTATTCCAGCTCGCATGACCACGTACCTAGTGTTCACCACACTGGACAAATGGAAAAACAAAACAAATTTTTAGAAATTTTAGTGTCAAACCACATCAAAATCGGATCACATACTTACTTTAGCTTCCCTACTAAACCATACCGTGATCTTTCACTATTACCCGGGTTCATTTATTCGATTTGATTACAGAGTACTAGTGTGACTGTACTTATACACTAACATCCAAACAAATAGACGGGGCGATGTTTACTCGGAATAAAAACGAGTGCAATTGGAGCGCAGAGCGAAGACAAGTCACATGTTTTATATCTCAATCATAATTGGAGTTCAAGGGTAAAGTTTGGTACATCCCGGTCTCACTTAGGAAGAACTTTTAAAACTACACCCACTTTCTTAGTGTTTTCCAAGCCTTCTCACAAACGTTGATAGGGCCAGCTTCATCTTTCTGCTCGGCTCCCATGTGAATAATCATCTGCCTGACTTTGTTTAGCATTATGGTGTCCGATTCACCACGAGGTTCTACAAAAGTCCTATCGGTGTCATATCCGACAACCATCTCGATGGGACGTTTGTCTACTACCTCTATATATTTGGTAGGCAGAAAGTATCATCTTATTGTGTGCCTAATCCTCTGAACGTCAGTCCGATGGCACCAGCTTGTAGCACGTAGTACGGAGCGAACGCTATCGATGATATGCTTTGTAGTAAACGTTACATTGTAGGACGTTGTGTAACAGGAATCAGGAAGGGTTCGGATGCGGTAGGAAAATGTATGCACAGCCCCAGTAGGAATTCATATTTGGGTGATATGTTTGAGATGATTCAGAAACGGCCACTCTGATGTGTTCGCATGTGATGTGTCTCAAGGCAGAGATTGAGCTTGCCCATACAAATCTGAACGGTTCGAATGCTTGAAGACAGTTTATCACTGTGATGATCTTGCATGAGTGCAACATTTGCACCGAAATAATGTTTCTTTGACTTTAGCAATAACACTGTTTGTGGAAGTAGGTTACAACTGGTTCTGTTCTGATTTTGGTCGATCAGTTTGTGTTTTCAGAGAGATGGTTCCTCTCGCGTTTTTTCTTCTTCAGGATGTTGACATCTTTTTCAGGTTTGAACTGGCACTCATGAGTTGCTTCATTTAAAATGGGCGCTCACCCTTTTCTCGCCAATGTTTCTATAGTTTTCCAAACTACATTGTTTTGCTTTTTTATCAAATCAATCAATATGTGGTGCCAACAGGCTTCCACAAACCATATGTTATTTCTACATCACAAGACCTTGTCCTTTTTTCGGCAACCTGCAAAATTTGATGTCAAACTCTGCTTCACCGAGTGTGACGTCATCGGCGCGTTTTTGCGGTGCGGCAAGTACCAGTTTATGATTAGATGTGCGTTGGGTAGTAGATTTGTTGTGGAGCCGACTTTCTTCTGTGACAGACTGGGAGGTTTCACTGGTGTGTCTGTTACCCCGGGTTCATCCTGGTCCGTTACCATGTGGAATTTTAGCTCATTCCCCATAACTTTCACCCAATGGTCGATTCGCTTTAGACTGTTCTGGCTTTGAACTCTCTACGATCATTGTTGTTCTGACCCCAAGGCCGTTCCTGTTTGCAATTAGGTTACTCCAATTTTCAGCTCACTTTGAGCATTCCAGTTAAACATTCGCTGTTTTGCATTAGTTCTTCAATCAGACTGATTGATTGCGCTGTACCATGGTGTACGGCTTATGAATGTGCAAAGATTTTTACGTTTACAGGATGCAGTTTGCCTTGCTTTGTTCTTATGCATGGAAATAAAGGGTAGTTATCCACGTATTAAAGTGTCCGTATTGTGTTCTTTCACTTGCATACATGGTGCTCTACTGGTTTACTACAGTGAGTGCATTGGAGTACTTTGTTCATCTTCGTTGAATCAAATCCGTCGTTCGCCATTTAGATTAATTTTCGTGAGATAACACCAAATTTTTGGGTTTTGAGGATTCTCTTCTAAGTAAATAGTCTGGCTTTGGACCAGTCAAACATGATTAGTTGTCCCTGTGTAAACATGAGACAGTCAGTCTTGTCATCAATGGTAAAATTGAAATTTCGCTTCCCCTTGATTTTCATCAGTTAGAGGTGGTTTGTTTCAAATGCTTCTAGTCGTGCTCTCAATAAATCTTAACCCGGCAGTTACTCCATTTTACTATACCACAGCCGACAATTTGACCTGTCAGATTTATCCAGAAGAAGAGATTTAAAGGCATGCGAATAAATGTAGTCCGCTCAGGCACTTTTCTCGTCTTTGGTGCCATTGTCGGCCTTGTGTTCATCAAAGTGACACACCTACTCCTCGGACCTGTTCCTCCTATAAACGGTGCTCGCAACAAAGCATACAAGGCTGTAAACGATCCAGAACTTCAGATAGGTGAGTTGTTAACCATCTGTCTAATCAACAACACCTTGCCATTTCACAGATGTCTCTCAGTCACGCTTTCTCCGGAAACGTGACATTCGTGTTCTGTGCTATATCAATACATACCCAGAAAATTACAGAAAAAAAGCATGGCACACGCACAACACCTGGGCGCGGAAATGCACCACACATTTTTATACCAGCACTGTCGAGGATCCTGTGATACCGATACTGAGTAAGTGCTTTTAGGTTGAAATCTATGTGCCGCTAATTACACGTCAATCTTTTGTCTGAATAGCTTTTGTCATCAATCGACCCGAAATCCTGTGTGCTGAGCTGGGCTGAATTCTTTCCCTGTTACCGTTATACCAGACAATTTATCAGTCAATCTGGGCGAAAACGTGTGCGTCCAAAAAACAATAACAAGACATGTTGCCAAGCGCGTCTCTAATGTTTCTAGCAGTACTTTCTTTGAACCTTTCAATTCGGCATTTAGAATGGGACTGTTGTATTTTTTAGCATCCACCAATTTATCGGCATTTCTGAACTTTTAAATTTACGTTCCCAACAATTTTCCTGCGTGAAATTGCTTGACTTCATGAGAATTTGTCCGTTACCAGAAGGAATTACAGAATTAGCATGAACTCGCCATGCGCAATATGTCCTCACACTGAAATGAGTTGAAGATTGATCTTCATGCGAGTGAAGCCATTTATCAAATCTCTAGATATTTTGGACCCCTCCAAACGCTGTAGTCTCAAACTTAGCTGACGTCATTCACACGACCAGTGGTTGCTGACTAGGCACAAACTACTGACATTAAACATTCGGACCTATAAAAATTCCACGTAACGTGCTGCCAGTATGCAAAAAGCTTTTAAATGAGAAATAATCAAGGCATCACAAGGGAGTAAGTGGTTCCAAGGCAAGATCTGTGTGTTTGGCACCTCAAGATCAAGTACTGTATTGTGTTGTTAAGGCTCGGAGTTCCAAATTTCGAGGGAAGTTGACAAAATAATGAAGAGCCTCAGGAGTGAAAGAATGGTAAAGGATCACAACAGCCTGGGAAAGGGCTTTTGCAACGGAGAACAATGGCACCTTGTTCCAGAAAGCCCAAGTAGTTCGTCCGAGGAGTGTGAATGAAATGATCTGTGAAAAGGATGGGACAACATTCTACTCCCCAGGAACGTCGTGTTGAGTGATGTGCTGAACATTTTGATGATCAGTTTAGCTATCCCCCACTTGAAGAATAAACTGGACCCGAGAAAGACGCTGTCATCGGTCCGCAATTATTGATGAAAATCCGATGTACTTCAGTGCAATAAATGTGAGAGCTAAAAGTTTTGCACCCTGCACTCTGCCAGGAAGGCGGCGAGTCTGTTGTAAAGACCCTACTCATGAGTTTTGAGTAGAAAAAGTTTCCAGTAGAATGGGATACCTAAAACGTGACTCTCATTTTTAAAATCACTGCAGTAACATAATGCAGAAAACAGTCAGGCATTCGCCTAGTGCATTCGCCTAGTGGCTGTAGCTTTCAAGCTTTTTTCTCGTGATATCCTCAGCAGGTTGATCCGTCACCTAGAGGTCCAGGTTCGCGAAAATCAAGCTGGGTTTCACTTTGGCCGGGGTTGCTTCAATCATATCTTCACAGTGATGTAAGTTTAAGAACTGCGCCACGTATTTCAGAGAACAAAAGTTCTTGAATTTCTCGAAATAAACATTGGCTGTTGACTGCATTGACCATCGAAAAGTGTTGGTGTATGGGGAGGAAGGACGCCCTTCTAAATTCTTGTCTCCCAAGAAGGTTTTATATGCCTGCTCTTTTGGATGCATACGTAGCTATGGCAAATTCGCTCCTGAGTTCAGTACATTTGGTGGTCAGGCAAGGACCCTATGTTGACCTTTCTTTTCAACTTTCTAACCGTTTTACTGCTTGAATCTTCCGTCCCACATATCTCGAGGATCGTAACACTCCTAGGGCGTTCTTTTAATCAAACTGAGCCGACAATCTTGCTCGTCTTTTGCCAGATCCTTTCGATCTGCAAATTATTTGAGATAACCTAAATAATTCTGCTGCACACTTTGGAATATGTTTTGCACCTGGAAAGTTCAACGTGCTGCTGCAAGATTGAGTGGGATCAAACTCACACCTCCTGCTTGGAGGTGAACCGGTCGTTTTCTATTTGTTCACCTGGGAAACCGCATTGCGGTTGTCTGGTAGGATCACCACATTCGTAATGTTGAAGTGGGTCAGATTGTTTTGGAACAATTTCACTCACCCTCAATAGATCAAAGTCTCAAATTCTATAGGCTACGCCTTTTATGCTCATGGCTTCGCAAATTTGCTTACCGGAGCCTTCTTCACCCAGCCATGTTTCGGATGAATTTGAGTGGATTGGCTAGTGAACACCCCAGGAGTTAACCTGAGATTCTAGGTGCACCTCTGACTCAAGATACTCATTATTTAAAAAGATAAAGGATATTTACATGAAAATTTGTCCTTTACAAGCTATGGAGACCTGTAAGTTTAAAAGTTACTTTGTATTTGCCCGGGGCTTGGTTGAGGTGCCCAACAAAAGCCTTTGGTTCAAAAGTCTGAACCACAAGTTTGCGGTCTTAAGGGATCTTTCCAGAAACAAGTGATTCAATATTCTGACCCGCCTGTTTGTAGGGGACCGGCCTCACCCGAGGACTCGCTTTTAATACGATTGCGCACAATGGGGTCTTCTGATCAGTACCGGAAACTTCGATTCTAAGAGTATTTTACCGTATTGAACGATATGCTGGTTGTTAAGGTCAACCACTGGGCGATTGGGGTATGCTGTTTTTAGGGACCGCGTTTCATGGCCTGTCCTTCCTTGGAGAAAGGTAACATCGCTACTTCCATGAACATGGATAAACTGGTTGCCTGAAGAAAACATCCTATCGCCTTCCTACTAGCGTCGCAGAGTACAGTACCTCCAGACCGCCTCGTGATATGGTTACTCACAGTACGGGGACTCGATGTTCTTTGTCGGACTTCTCTTACTCGCCCACCTGGAATGGTTGAATCGTTAGAAACTGGGTTCGAGACAGTTTAGCCTGAAGGACCATAGGTGCATTGAAGCCCGACCACTACGTTAAGGTTACAGTTTTGGTTAGAGAATGCTGTACTCTGTGAAGAGAGAGAACTTTCCTTTCCTCAACACTACCCACCGACAGAAGCGGCCCAGATTTTTTCGTGATTACGTCACTTGGAAGCCGCATTGGAAAAATGATGTTAACTCAGTGGGAACGTTTGTGATAGATGATCGTGTTCGATGTATGTGTATCCAGCATGCTCAAAGGAAAGTGACAGAAGTTCGCAGTGGACGAATTTCGTAGGACCTATCACTGCTTATTTAGAGTGGAATCGATACGAGGGTAGAGAGTTACTATGCAACCCTGACCAGACAGTGAAAGAGAGGTCTCCATCTTACTCACGGCAAATGCCTCTATTTATTACTGGTGGTTCTAATTACTCACTTCCAAGAAGAAACAAGACGATCGCGAACAGTATAAACAAAACAAAGTTGCCTTGATTGTATTGTAACAGTATTTCCTCACAACACTGCCATTTTCATAGTCCGAACTACTCGCGGCACAGATTTGTAAAGACAGCTATCTCTTTCAAAATATTCCGATCATATTCCGAACACTGAGTTTCCATGATTCTTTTGAACAAGACAGCATGGAGAATAAAATTTCAGTCTGAAAACCCAAAACAGGTCACAGAGTCCGCTTCAATTTCTTCTGTACACACGAGGTGATTTATGAAACTCGGGTGAACGGAGGTTTTGAACGTTTCTAAACCCTTGGTTACGAAGATGCTTCACGACCGATGAGGTTGAATTCAGAGTTTGTGAGCCGGGAGAAAAATAACCGTGCGCTGTAAGGTATTAGTACAAAAACCATAAAACGTTTCCCCATTAGTATAGATTGGGGTAAAAAAGCCGTCATTGTGGACAGCTGCAAAATCGACGGGATGCATCCAACGAGTCAGCCACTTATTGGAAATGGAGGGTCATCGGTCAGAATTTATCTCATTGTTATGGTTACAAGACAAATGTATCAGCGCATTTTGGTCAGATGCTTCCATGTCGTAATGAGTGAGTTATTTCACTTGATTTATTCAATTGACCTTGCTGAACCCGATAATTTGAAATTGTTAACAATTTATGAAAGAGTTATCATGAAGCTGTCTGTTTGCTCGTCTAACGAAAATGGATACTTAAAATCCGTTTTCAAAAGCTCGGTCTTTGGAAGGTAACTAAGGTAGAACCAATTAATCAATGCCTTCAACTGGATAAAATGAAATTATGACTAATTATGGAGCATCCCTTTCTCAAACGTTTTGCTAGTGGGTGTCTGAAAAGAAAGAGATAATCAGTAGGCTGCTATGGAGTAAACCCGAGGCATGAATGCGCCTAGATACAACAAACAAGTTCGCTAAATTTGTTGTATAAGTTGAAACGTTTCATCCTTCAAACTAGCTGGAGGAAAGCATGCAGCTCACATTTAACCTGACGTCGGCTCACTGTCAAGTCAACACTAACAAACTTTGCATATGGGAGTTCGTCTTCCACAAAACTCCATCGCTACTACTAATCATCCTTTGCTCGGTGCAGTGATCAAAATGGTTGATACTGTTGTAAACTATACCAGGCTCATCACAGTGATCGCTATTATCAGCTTAGGAAATTCTAATTAAGTAGCGACCAAGTCACGAAAATGTACGTAGAGACGAAAATCAAAATAAACTGTCACCAAGAATTCCAAAAAATATCCTGGTGCTATAGATCCTTCACCTGACCAATTGTTAAAAAAGTGAGCCACTGTAACTCAACGAAAAGGTTCTGGATTCGTCTTTGTGCTGTCAACTTAATTAAAATTTGCGGGTAAACCTTGCACCGACTTACTGATCATTATGTCAGTCGTCTTCGAGCTTTTCAGCTCCATTTGCCTTTGAAATTCCGTTTTTTGCGATTAGGGATTTCGCACTTCGAACCTGTTTGATCTAGGCTGTATTTTGATCGTTTTAACAATTTTGGTTCTTAGTAATATTATCACGAGCAAGGCTCAAGAGTTCAGAGATTTAGATGTATAAACATGTCACAGCTTATAATTGTCATTTAACAGTGGAAAACTACTGGTATTCCTGAGAGTCGTACTCAATGACGTCTTCATGGTAATCTTCAGCTGCGTAAGAGCATTTTGTTTAACCTAATATGTATGGGGTAAATAGGCTGGATGAAGAAAGCGATGTGGATGGTTTTACCTTTTGATTCCAGAGGAACACGCATGATTCGGAGAGTTAAATGGACTTCTCATATCACTGCTGACCAAACTTGCCATGACAACCGTGGTCTTCTTCCTATAAACAGAACCGTATTTGACGTAATCTCTCTCACCTTTTCCTATAGCAACTACTGACACACACGAAGTAGTAGTACGGTGTTCGTTCTTCCTAACCACAAACGGGTTCAAAAGTGTTATGCGCTGATTCGTGCATGTGTGATAAAATCAAGATTTACTTAGATATTCCAATTTTCAGCAGGCCTCCTTAAGCGAGTGCGCTAAAGAAGACAGAACAGAGTTGTACACAAAATGGTTACGGGCTGGATGCGGTACTTTCAAATTGAAGTGATCCTACACTGACCAATTTTCTGATAAGCATGATCCCCGGAGAGATTATTTAACTTCGAAAAATCCGGGAAACTTTATTGGAAGGCTTGGAAGGAGCACTCAGTTTCAGGGACAAAGTGTCTCTCTATACCCAAGTGAGAATAGAGCACTGGATTTTCTGATGCTATACAGGGTTAAACAGGTGCGTGTAGCGTATTGTTCAACATCGCCGATGTTCCCGGTCCAAATTTCTGTATTGACGCCTGCACATCGGCTGCCTGGTCCGCCCTGAAAACTGTGTACACACGTTACCCAAGTTGTAAAAGGATACAAAAAATTACTTTTGGATCCTTTGGAGCAACAGAATGCATAAGCTTCTGCCTCCGAGCCAGAGCTTCTCAATAAAGGCGACTATGAGAGCACCGGATGTGTGAATCAATGCAATCTTGGGTTTCCTTCGTTGCACTTTTGAAATTTAATTAATACTACGTTATGCTCACAAAGCCGTTTGTTTCAGCTATCTGCTTGTCTCAATCTTTATCATATGATCAGCTGATTCTGTAACAACTCGGTGAGATTATAGGTTTTTTAAAAGCAGACATTGCTTACACTTGGTCTCATTACTGTTTAGCTTCTAAACAAGGATCCACTGTTGAAATTTAACGCATCATTAAGCACTTGTTCATTGCTGATTTCACATAAAGTGACAAAGAAATGTCGTCAACAAAGATGCACAAAACAGTGAACAACTCATGCGTAACACTTTTGTAGCTTGTGTGTTCTAATCCTGCTTGATTCAGTCCCAAAAATCGTATTACAAGTCGTGCAACTTAATTAGGTCATTGTCAAATTAAAAACATCACAGTTGGCACGTGTGCATTGTTGGTTGTAATCATGAGCGAAATCAATGTAGGATTGACGGGGATTTAGACACTTCTGAAAAAACTATCCAAATTTACATAAAGCACACGAGCAGATTGTTTGAAAATGCTTTCCTTACTTTGTACTATGTAAACAAAGGTCCCTATTCAGAATGAATGAAATCCTGAAGTGTAAGGAAACCATATTTCAAGGATATACCAGGAACACCATTCTCCGTTCTCTTGCTTTATTTGAACCATTATTCCACACCTATCAGTTACCAATCTGACATTAGGACGTGACTCGTTATTTTATAGTCAAACAGAGGAATGGCGGAAACGTCTAATCTCAATACATACGAATAGTTACACTGCTCAAAAGCATGGTAGAGGTTCTCATTTAGCCAATTCTTTTCTGAAAGCATTTATTGAAAGACCAGATCAAAATGAATTCCCGGACTCCACTGGACATGGAAAAGGAGCTTTCAGTCTAATTCACAAAGTGACCGTCGCTCTGATTCTCAGCTACTCAACCGAAACCCAAATGCGTCACGACGAAACAAATATACAGGGAAAGTTGTGCGCACTGTTTGTGTTTTTCTCTCAGCGGCTTGATTTTGTATTTTTTTCGAGACGGGTTACTTCGAGTTATAAATTAAGATTTTAGCGGTAAATTTAGCTGTACTTTAGAGAGAAGCCAAGACCAGAAGGATCCATTTCTGAACACCTCAACACAAGTGCGCCTTTAGTACACTCTATGTAAAGGTCAAATCAGAATATGATGAAAGGAGAGAACGGCAGTTCACTTCCTCAATCGTCATCTTAGGCGGTGGACTGAGCACTTCAAAGAACACTTCGGCTAGCCTCCTTCGTCACAACTACTGGAAGATCTGAGCCAGCCTAAATGGAACATCGACACCAAACCGCCATCAGCAACCGAATTCCAGCATGACATACCAATCTTTAGGCGTAACAAGGCATCTGGATCGGATAGTCTGCTGCCCCTCGTGATCTTCTAAGAAGGTAGGGAGGCCCTGGTGAACAATCTGATAACAATACTGCAGAAGATTTGGAACAAAAGCATAATACCAGCCGAATGGAAATCCTTGACCGTCATCCCAGTTTTCGAAAAAAGGACAGAAACGTCCTGCGAAAACTCACATGGTATCAGCCTAGTATCCGTTGCACCTAAGGTGCTCTGTGACATTATTTTGTACAGGTTGATGGATTATCGGAAAAGACATTTGTAAGAATCAAGCTGGGCTTTGTCCTGCTCGAGGATTCATCGAACATATCTTCAACTAGGGACAAATTCTTGAAAGTGCCACTCCTTTAGACCTCACACGTGTGTCGTCTTTCTGGAGTTGAAAGCTAATTTTGGTTCTGTCAGTCGTCAGCAACTTTGGCAGTATCTGGCGATCCAAGGTGTCCCTTCCAAATTTCTATCCCTTATGAAGGCGCTGTATGCGAACTTCCGCGGGCGCGTACGGGTTCAGTACGTCCGGCCAAGTAAGACAAGGCTGACTTCTCTCACCTTTCCTCTTCAACTTTGTTATTGATATGCTACTTGAAATTTCTTTGCCTGAAGACCGTTTGCCTCACTAAGCTTTTTTTCTCTCAACCCTGTTTTGAGTGGAACCAACCGATAGGGGTACAGTGTTTGATTTGTCAACGAAGTACGAAAACAGTAACCAGTATACTTGGTTGGGCCGCCTCCCGGGATGGTGTACCCGAAGCTCAACTCACCAGTGGTTAATGACATTGGCAGAAATGGCCCATTCGCGCAGTCAAAAGCTCATGTGCATCAAAGCTATCGCCTTGAATACACCGCTACTCGATTCAAGAACTAACCAAGACTTGGCTGTGTCCCACACTTTCCCCTTCCCCGGTGATCGAAACTGTAGCAGCTAGAACCAGTGTGTCAATGGCACACGGTGTATTGTTGATAAATTAATTGATTGATTGATGGAAGGAGCAGTTCAACAAAATCTTGTAGTATACCTAGCGAGTTTATGGCTGTAAGTCAATCAAGTTTTGGTGTTTTGTGGTATATATTAGTTCGCATCCACATCAATCAAAGTGCATCAGAAACAACAAGAGTTTTCCCTGAACCGGGAACGATACGTTCAGAGCATCAAGATGTGCTCGTCAACTTAATCGGGGAATCACAATCATTCGAGTACTGATTAATAATATTCAGCAGTTTTGAAAGTCTTTACAAAGATTAACAAAAGGCGGGGAAATGATGACGATTACGTCTTTAAATTCAGGTGACCAGTTTTTTATTTATCCGCTAACGACTACTGACTAAGTGTAGCGTTCATTAAACGCTCGTTTCCCTGTGTTTTGCGAAGAATTTCTTGAATAAAATAGCAGGCGGCAAACACAGTTTCACACATGAGTAAAACTTGATACGTGGGATGAAAACATGGGATGAAAACATCTAATTGTGTCGAAATACGTTTTTGGTTACATCGGTTACTTGAAATTAGACGGAATGTATTGACGGGTTGTAACAACAACAGTCGTGCTCACACGTGATCCTTTATGACGCAAGAGAGCTGACGTAATTTACTGGCGGTCACTCCAACCGCTACAGAAGGCCGTCGATGATAACCTCGGAGTAACCGGTTGACACTCGATAAATCACTTGAACGATGCGACCGGGTAGACGCGGTGATCTGTATCTATTTAATAAAACACAATCCTTATTCGCCTCTGTCTGATTTCGCGCAGACCGGTTCCGATTAATACGGTCCAGATAGCTTGTACCACATTCGTAACAAAAATAACTGGTAACGGGTGAAGAGTTGTGCATCTGTACTTTATCCGACCTTATCCGATGTTGGTTTTGTGCACGAAGGTAAATTCTAGGCTACATGGAACAAAATGTTATGTTTAAGAAAACTTTGTGTTATTGTTCCAAAAGCCTGGCTGAGTGTGGAAGGTAGTCTGACGCAAGCTGGCAGTCATGGAATCCTGCTACTTCATTTTCGTAATGAATTTTCTAAGACATCTTGATAGGACATTATTCGGGCTCCCTTTTTATTTTAGAGTCCGTGTAATGGAAACTAGTCTGTCTTCGGTTGTATCACCCGTACAAATATTTGGACAGGCACTTGATTACGTGCACTTCTATTACACATCAACGAAACTGTGTACTGGTTTGAAAAACTCGACGTTCAGTTTATCCATTTCTGGAGAATATCGACTGATTTCCTAGTTAATGCCACTTCAGGAGTGAATCGGCCCGGTTGAAAGAGCAAACCAACTTCTGCATAGTAGTTTTAATCTAGTTGTAGGTTATAAAACTATCACTAGCATAGTATCTGTAAAGTGGTCGTTGTTCGGCTGCGAGACTGAAAGTATCACGTCCAATATTCCTCGCAAAAATAAGCTGAAAGAGGACCAAGTGGAGATCCCATTGATATTCTATCACTCGTTCGAAGGCAAAGGTATGGAGCAATGTGCATAATAGAGGTAACTACTCGAAATCTGAGATTGGATAATATCTACTTGCCTTACAAACTCACAGATGAAATCAAGCATTGGGTGGTAAAGGGGAAGAAACCTTCAAGTAGTACATCTCTCCATTACTAAGGCTGATCTTTTGAATGCAGTGAAAAGAAACTCGAACCTATTCTGAAGACTAGAGTAACACGCGGGTTCAACCATACACTTAAGCACGGTAATAGAAGATTCGTCTTCTAGAATATCGGACGCAGTGGATAATCTTACTTGCGCGTCTCTGGGAGCATGTGCATGCGAGCCATAACAGTCCCCGTAGGTATCAGATCCTCGTGCTGAATTTTTTTTCCATTTTCCCAACTGCTCATCAGCCGTTTTAAAAAGTTTACCATTTGTCTCCACGTATTTTGTATTGTCTCTCTCTTAAACGTCTCACTTTTATCTCCATAAATGACGTGAAACGTTCAGATCCATTTTTAACAAACCCCGCTTGATGCTGTTATTCAAGTTTTTCTCACAACTAAGGAATTTTTCTTCAAAGTAACCTACCGCTTAGAGAATTTCATCTCGATCTCAAAATGACTTACTTGATGCTTCATTAGCAAGAGAGATTAAAAGCGCCGGTAGTTCTGATTTGTTCACGAAGAAACTATTATCGATGTGTTGTATAGCATGAGAGTTGAAACTTGTAATTTCTCTGCCGGAGTGTTTTTTGTGGCTTTGGAGACTTAGCATATCTAAAAATGTTCCTTTTAGAGGACGCATTGAGTGGAGGATATCCATTATTGTGAGTGTGAACCCGGTAACATTTTATGAGTAAAAAACCTGCCTTTCAAACAGTCTAGGTTTCACTAATCTCATGATCAACAATGCTTATGATTTCACTTTTGTGGCTGTTATTTGCCACCAAATGTCACGAAGAGAAAACTAATAAAACTAATAGTACTTTGGGTTATCTTAAGGACTCCAGTTCAATAGTGAAGACGCTTTGATGTGAAAAGACGAAAATAGCGCTCTGCTAATGAGGTGCATCAGGTCTAAATCGAAGGCCTGGTGCAATTCATGCGTTTCATAATGTTTTCAAACAGGAAGTCACAATTCACAAAGATTCACGAACTTCACTTCAGCAACATCTTTAGCCTTCTGCTTCCCACGCACGGTGTTTGCAAGTTAAAAAGCTTCAAAATATCAATATTTGGCAATCCACTTTGTGAACTTTGACGACTAGAGATGCCTCTAGCATGACGTAGAAGCGCCTGGAGCCTTTTGGTTGTTATACACAATCGAATAGTTGAACCCTTCATTAGGGCAGTAGAGTTGGGCTTGTCTAGTTCAAGTAAATTTCTGTGACCGAACTGTCCATAGTAAAGATTGACATCAAATGCAATATAGCTTTCCTGTTATGTTGGGAATCATTTAGAAACGGGTCACCTTTGTTCACCAGTAATCCGTTGTTCTAATGATAGATAATCCACCAGCGTTGTAAGCAAAGCTCCTGAAGCTGAAAAATGGTGCAAAATAGGAAACAGTATGTCAGGCTCCCCACTGAAGCATACCTTAGAGAAAATCTACCCGAAATTAATTAAAATTAAACATCAAGGCCTATGGAGCGCTAAAGTTTCAGGAGCCACTGATACGGCCCGTCTAATTCTGAAGCACTGATTGCAAAATCCACCTGAAAGAACCACTCGGTAGGGGCTTTTTAGAGTTCGTTTGTTTGGAACTGAAAAATGAAGATTTGAGCATGTGAACAAGAAACTAAATTAGAAAGAAACCTAGATTACGGGACACAGAGCATGTCTGAGTTTACTGAGCAGGACTGTGCACTACCATGACTTGAATCACCTTATACGATCCCACCCTTAACGAATTTTTTCAGTTGATATTCTCTGACACCGAGCCAAATTCAACCACTTCCTCGTAAACTTCTCGAAAATGATATTTGATCGTGACATTCTGTTTTTATGGAGGCTGAACTTCTTCGGAGACGTCGTGAGAGGTTACAACCATATCATACTCATTTAGCCCACATAGCTAACTAGACTAACTAGATTCACACCTAGAAGCATGACATCAATCTGTCTTGTGTCAATCCACACGGATCGTTTTAATTTTTTGTTTTTTCTGTAATCCGAGTGTAATTGTGACATCCAAGCCCATTTTCCTTCCCATTCCCTTTTCACGATGAACCACAGACAGGAAAAAACCGACTTTCGCCAATTTCCATGGGTTTTTCCCCCATCATTTTTAATAAAACAGTTGTTCTGAAAAGTTGGTGAGAACATGTGCTAAAGACTTTCTTGATTTTATGGCGGCTTTCTTGCCATTCAAGCACTGAATGTTTTAAGCTGTTTGCCTTATAAGAAACTCATTGGCACATACATTCAACAAGATTTTTCACCTAGCAGCAAACGACGTCTGTTTTTAAATCCAAAAGACCCTTGGATGAAGATGACGAAAGTCAGCTCAGCAAAAAATCATCCCAACAACACGAAACATATCACAATGATATCAAGTGACATGCCATTATCACTCTGTTTTCCTTTCGACAGAGCTCAATCTAACTCAGCCTGAAACACGCGATCATTTGTGGAGCAAAATGCGTAACATCCTAAAGCGAATCTACCAGTATGTGGACCAGTACGATTTCTTTTTCAAAGCCGACGACGACACTTACGTCGTTCTGGAGAATTTCCTTCTAGTCCTTGAACAGTATTCACCAGATGATCCATTTTTGATGGGATTCTGGTATCCGGTAAGATGCTCCCGTTTAGGTCAGATGCGCCAGCAGATGACTGCTTAACTGTGATCTACAAAACTCCTGAACTATTGAATTTATCTATCAGGAAGCAGTGTTTTCATTGTGAATCGGTGTAAACTTTCTAAAGTCAACGTTTTAATTGTCTTCAATAAGTTTTGATGGCGAAGCGAACCTGTACAGTATGCTGTCTCGCACTTTTCTGTTGACCTTCACTTTCGATCAAAGTAACCTGATCATCGCTGAGTGCAACTGTTCCTTAATCCAGGACTCGAGAACACAGAGGACTCTAGGACACGCATCATCACCCGCATATGCATAACTAGCCAAAACCGTAGTCATGGTAACAAACAGGTTTGCATAGCAATTGGATGTGGCCGCTTACTTGGACTAAAGATAAACGTAACCTGAAAGCAGCACAGCGTCTGTTTGCTCACCGATTGTACGCTTTCCGCGTCGGTCCCACGACAGTGTCTCAAAAATCTAGTCTCTGATGCACCGGCCGAGAAGTTTTATGTATGAGCTGTGGTCAAAAATCGGGACTAAATCGCAAGAAAATACTCGTGTTTAACACCCAACTAACAACACAGATTAAGACTAAATAAGCCTTCAGTTTTTCGCTGAAGCGCTCGCAACTAGCGAGATGCATAATCGTGGATACGTAATTCTTTAGCTCAGTTTTTGGTTTGAAGTCCTATTTAGTCGAAACAACCAAGCAGATTGATCGAAAAGCCGATGAAATCATGTTTTTCCACAGTAAACTTTTTTGATGTGCATATGCACTCTAGATTATTGGTCCTAGACCTTTAAGTGCCACCTTCAACCATCGAGCAACAATCTGCGTCGTAACTCAGTTATGAGTCCACTTACTTCTGACTTTGACAAGACCGGCGTGAACAAGTAATTTTCACATTGTTCATCCAGTAAAGAAACTAAATTAGAGAACACAATAAACAAAAATCACTAAGTAGATCTCATCACGACAGAACCAAATCGGTTCCACCAAGATTAAAGCGCTTTCCAAACACTAAACCGGTAAAAAGAATTTACCGGTCGAAGAAATGTGAGTCCTTAAGACTATCAGTAATCTGCCGAGAAAGGAAAAAATCCCAAATATCGGATGGACACTGTCTTCAGATGTACCTCGCGTACGCGTTAGTATTTACTGGGATGGTGATATGGTATCCTGTGTAATCTTGTCTGATTACACCACTGATCAGCTAGTCACGGCTAGCTGAACGACTTAGAGGTCAACACTCAACCGGAAGTTCACTTGTTCTATTGTTATCGAGGTCCACATGATATCTACTATCTATGGTTATCTAGAAAATTAGGAGAGCCACACATTCCCTACCGGCTGTTCAAAATGGACCGACTCCGCTTGCAAAAGTTAACCTTGATTGAAAATTCCAACCTCCTGACTAGCTGTAAAAATCGAAGACGTAATAGCCTGAAGTTTGATATACAGAGCCTAAAGCATCAGCTACTAGACAACTAGAAGCTATTGTATGTGAACTGGACCTAAATCTAATTCCAACTGGTTTGTCGTAAAGCTCGGCTTATCCAAATCCTCGTGTGACATTGGTTCCAAGACCAGACTTTGTGTGGAAGGTCGTGCTCGAAATCCCGCTAGCATTTGGTGAAAATGAAAATTGGTAAGGATATCTGAGTTTACATTGAGTAAGGTGGCTCGTCCACTTTGATGACCTTAGCACAGACCTCCGCCGTTAGGTCCTGGAAATCGAAAGCAAATATAATCGGCTTAAACTAAATTGACTGGTGCTTCTAGGCATTCCAATGCGTAACTGATTTAGCGATAATTCCGAGATGGGTAGAGGGTCCAAATGTAACAATTATTTGTAGTCCAATGAACTAGCTTTCCTCATCGACCGGTAATCTCAAAAGACTGAAACAAATTTGACATAAAATTGTCCAAATAGACAGAATTAACAGAAAGGTACACGACGGAATACCTGATCCGTGCGTTTCGATTCTCCAACTTGCCTCACCCTAACTTTCTACCTGGATTTATGAAAACGGTGGAGATGTGACCCAGAAATTGGGGCACGCTTATGATTACCATATGCGAACGCTCTAGTTATGTCCCTCTCCGCTACCGATTACCTCTAGTGATGGCTAGCTTTCCCTGGTCAAAGTAGTATAACAGCATGTTTCTCCAATTCAACTGAATTGAATCCACCGGAACTTCATAGATAGCATTCCTCCTGATGACGAACCTGAAGCAGTCTTCATAGAAACAAACGCCAACCTAGTCAACTAAGTATCTACGTGACTCAGGGTCCCAATTGCACTCCAAAATCTTCCAGCATGCATCCTTTTGATCATATGATGTACTTAACCTGACCTTGTACCGCACATCATAATGTCTAACTTCTCAAATATGGCTGGTTCCTTTATTGTGTTCACGGACAACGGGATGGCGAAGGCCATAATTCATCTGAATCAAGAGGAAAGTACATTTTTCTCTCTCATTTCTATCCCATTGTTTTATTCGCTGTGTAAGCAAATGAAACAAAATCTTCCCCAAGTGTGTAACTGAAAATTTGTATGTCAAAATTTGACTTCCAGATGAAATAAACCTCTTATTAGTTAAAATATGAACACAGAGTGAAAAGGGATAAAATACTGCAAGAAATTGCTACCATATTCAGATGTGGCGATAAGAAGAATACAACTAACAAAACATCGCAGAGAATTAGCACACGAATAGGGTTTCCAACCTCTCATCAAGTTGATCTCCTCTTGAGGAGTAATACTCCAGCTCTGGACCCACTAGAAATGCTACCCAAAGCTTTCTGTTGGATTCATTTTTCACCAGTTAGATTCTGTTGCCGTTGATGAATACGTTTAGATAGACCAAGCAAGTCTTTACAATTGTGTTTGTGTTCTTCCCTCAAGTCCAATACACAGGGTGGCTACTTCTCCGGTGGAGCAGGCTATGTAGTCTCTCGTGCGGCGCTACGAAAATTAGTGGAAGAAGCGATCGACAAACACCGTTACTGTCCTTCGTTTGACGAAGACAAAGAAGACGTGAAAATCAGTGAGTTCAGCGTCATTGTTTGATGCATCAAAAGCTGTGCGGTTACGTAATCGTTGTTTGTGAAATATTTAATCCTATGAGCAACGTTGAAAGCTTTGTGAATCACATGATGTGAATTTGAGCAGTCCCAGCGTGGCACGAGTGTTTTAAAACAATTCAGGCATCGGTTTTAGCAACATGATAATTGTTCCTCAAGTTACCATACATATGTACTCTGTCCACTTGCTCAAGAGCAACAAGAAACGATCCTTGAACACTGAATAAACTCACAAACCATAGCAATATGTATTATGGATGTAAGTCAACTATACCCAGATTTGTTTCCAGGATGTGACAATCTCTTGCGCACCGTCTGTTGTGCCATACTTGTGAACATATGTACACATGGCGTAGCTGGGAGCATTCCCAGAGTTTCTGTCCACTTTATATTCTACCTGAATCCAAACTGCACGAAATTATCAAATTTCAGTCATCTGCATACCAATTTATTTTCCATGGAAGCCCCAACCGAATCTCTCGGTGTGTGAAGTTCTTCAACTGTAGGTGCTGCACCAGGCCACCTCATGTTCAGGTTGGTGGAATATAAAGCTGATACAGACTTGAGAGCTGCAACAATCCAGCTCTTCGTACCCACTGAAACATGAGGCGGCCAGGTGCAGCGCATTCAGTTGTTTAAGGACATCATAAACCAAAGATGCATTCGGGTCTCCCGAGAAACAAACTGGTGTGAGAATGAGTGTAATTGACCAGTAGTGAATTTTTTGTCCAGATTGAACGCATTGGGCACGCACAACTCTTCAGAGAACTTGTATCTTGCAGGCTGTTGCGGGTGGTCTCGTCCTACTGCCAGTGTCCATCTGTCAAAGGCACACTTCAAAAGGGAGCTTTACACCTTTGAAAGTTTAACCTTTCGATGTAATGGAATTCCTAATAAGTTGACAATGCAAAGATTCGAACATTTGCCACTTCGATTAAGAACGGCCATCGTCGTAATCACCCACCACATAGTCAGTGGACTAGATCGCCGTGTCTCCTACTCGTGCGTACCTCGTTGCCGTTCCCCACCCCTTGCCTCTGATAAGAGGTATTATTTTTTGATGTCCTCAGCTTTGATAGACATAAACATCTATAGACAATCAGTCGCAATGCAATTTCGTGGAAAGTATTCTTTGAAAAAACGACTTTGAGACAATGAATAGATTGACGAAAAAAGCACTGACAGCAAGCACTCTACAGCAAGTGCGTATGTACGCAAATACAGAGGCTGGAAGATGTCTAGGCATCACAGCGGTGAAATGTGAAATCCACCAATTTTGGAGTAAGGCAAATGTCTTGCCCAGTAAGAGAAATTGGAGCGTGGAACAGTAGTGTAACAATTACACCTTTAAAACGAGATATTTTGCTCTTGTCTTTGGACTGAGGGAAACTCGGATGTTTTGGAGCTGACTTTTCAACCCTCATGACGTTGACTGTACCACTCTAAAGATGTAGCAACACAATTAGGATGAGAACTTGCCAACTTTGGAAATAAATGCAAGAAGTAAATACAACGGATTTGGTTGGTTTCTTTGTTCCGCCATTGTTTTATACAACATGCTGCGGAGGAGAATCATTTTTGCTTGGTTTCATCTGTCTCATTCACCTCTCCATCAATATTTTAGCATATCTGCCTCAGATGAACTATTCACTAATCTAATATAGTATATGGCCGAAGATCCCGCGACGTACGAATTGCTCCAATAATATTGTCGCGTTGGATTGTGGTAGGCCTGCGCAACGCCAACAGATTTATCCACAGATTGTCGAAACTCACGACCACTGGTGACGCTGACTCTCTGATGAGTTGTGTTTTCTGCAGGTGAAACGCAGAAGTGTTTTGAAGCCGGTCAAAAGGCAGTGCATGAATTCACCTAGCGGTAAGGAACAAAAAAGCCTACCGGACTGCAAAATATTTGAATAAGAAAAATGTCAATGAGACAAACTTCGCCCGATTGAAAAGCGCAGCGGGTACCCTTTTTGGTCGCCGAGAAATTATTAGCCTATCGTAAATTTGTACGGCGTGAGGCGAAGATTCCCAGGAATGAATACCCCAAATATGAGCTAAACTACATATTTGAGGCAATTGTCAGATCTTCAGAGATTCACGTTTGAAGCACAAGATGGCTATAATGAACATGTACGTTAGCAGATCGTCTCAATTTGTAAAGCCACAAATTGAGGACTGTAATATTCTGTGATAGGAGGAAACACCATCAGAATGGCCAGGTTGCTCACATGGAGCGCGAAAATAAGCACTGTGGGAAATCAAATCACAATGGACAATCTCTTATTTTGTGATTCTCTTTCTGTGGCGCAAAAAATGTCATGGGCTTGGATCCCACGGGAAAAACCATGGCCTGTTCCTACATCAGAACATTTTTGAATAAAGCAATGTAAGAAAGACTACCGTGACATAGTAACGACTCGCTCCGTACTGCTCAATTCGCTGAACATCTGTTTCTTCCTAGAATATCTGATTACCAGTTCGTTCTGCTCATAGATAAGGAACTACGATAGTTCAAAAATGTATACTCAGTGAAATTGATTATGGAGTGCAAGTCAGTTTTTACTTACAAGTTTTTTTCGGAATCACTAATAGTACCCTTGTTGATCAATATATTGTATTAACGTTACCCAATATGCGTTATATCTGTCGGGAACTGTTAGCTTTTTGTTTCTATCTACTTCCAGAGAGGTCCAAATATGCGAGCTTTCGTTATAAAACCTGGATAGAACCATTATTTTGTGGATGGTTAATAAACTGCACTCAGGCGAGGTGAAGATCCATCGGGCAGGAAACTTCATGTTATTCAGTACTTCCTGGTACATTCAATGATGATTCACAATAGGAAACTTTATCAGACTACGGAAATCATTTTGCTCCTGCGCGGACATGGTATATTTCGTAGCTAGTTGGACAGTCTGACAGAAGAGTTCATGTTACAGGCTTAAAAAACAGTATTATATTTTCATAAAGGAAACTACTCACAAGGTGGCTGTAAACTCTTCGACAGCCCATGACCGGTTTCGCCCTTCTTGGGGCTCATCAGGTAGGCGCAGTCCCCGAGTTTCCATCAAACTTATGGTCTACCTGAACCCAAATTGCACTATCTTCGGGAAATACACTTCTTTGAAAATCAATTTAGTTTTCACAAGAGACTCAACTGAATCTCTCGTTTATGATATTCAACTGAATGTGCTGCACACAGGCCGCCTCATGTTTCAGTTGGTATGATATTCGAGATAATGCAGTATATTTTCATGAAGGAAACTACTCTCAAGGTTGCTGAAAACTCTTCGGCAGCCCATGACCGGTTTTGCCCTTCTTGGGGCTCATCTGGTAGGTGCAGTCCCAGAGTTTCCGTCAACCTTATGTTCTACATGAACCCAAATTAGAATAACACAACCGAGAGATTCAGTTGAGTGGGTGTATTTCCCAGTATTATATTCTTCGGAATGATCAAAAGACCAAAACGGCAAACTACATCTCAAAGTTTTAGTATTCTGATAATAATACTTATTATGTTGCTTGTAGAACTGCGCTCCGTTTTTATGTCCGTGAAACAGCCAATAACATTTGGGTATGACAAACTCACCTGTACCCTGTCTAAACTTCAGGTAGGTGTGGCCAAGCAGTCGGTGTTAAATTATATCGACATTTCGACCAAAACTCCAAGGAAGTGTTCAACTGGTTGTCTCTAGGAGAACTTCTGGGCCTCAGTGTATTGAATATTCCACGTTGGCTGCCACAAAAAATTAGTGTTGAATTTCCCTTTGTGGAAAAATCCATGGTGAGTACATTTGCTTTGTCCATATTTGGTCATCACTCGGTATTTTGGTATATAGTTTGTCATTAAAATTCAGTGGCAACAACGACTGAAATTGTTGATATTTTTTCTTTCCCGGGCTAGTTTGGTTGATGCGCAAATTAAGCGCCTAAAAACCTTCACCTAATTACCGGATCGATCCCCTTATCCACTTTCTTGTGAACTGTTCTGGTTGTAACGACAAACCACGCCTAACAACTAAAGCGAAAATATGGCATTCTTGTTAATCAACCGTAAAAAAGTTACTTTACCTCTCCAAAAACCAACTACTTTCATTCCTGTAGTGCGCTCAATGACGACTCATGAGCTCCCGAATTCTGTTCCAAACCGACGTGTACCTTCCTTCCAAATGCTACTTAGTGTGCTTGTTTAAACGCCAGGCTCTTGGAAAGTTTTCGGTAGTGACACGTCAACATGCTTGGAACATTTTTTCAAAAGTAACAACTAAACACTCACGGCGCTAAATACAAACTCCCGACATCCATGCTTAACCCCAAACACATTTACTTTAGGAGCTCACCTCATCTGCTCCATAGAAGAATGACAATCTTTCAGAGACTTGCGAACTTTGAAGTATTTCTTGTAAAAACGATGGCTCATTAGGAGGTGAAAGTAAGGTCATATTTTGAGTGTTTATTCATCCAATCAGAAGGCCTTCTTCATTGCTTATTCCAGCGCATTGATCTGGAATGATACCATTGCGGTAAAGCAGCGAGACAAGATCCCACGATTCATCTGTCAAGAAAATCTTTCTTACTACCATCACAAAACGGAATGATACTATATGGAACCAAGATATTCCTTCCAAAAGCTAGCAAGCTCGTGTCTATATGAAAGCTTTATGCGTGATTCTATCCTATGTCGTTCATTTTTACAAGTATCCTTAGGAAATTCATCACGAGGTGAGTTCATCATCCCGAAAGGTGTTGAATGAACTGCCTTCCTGCAACCTGTGCACCTGTGTGCACACTCCTATAAATATATTCACTGACTACTCTGTCGACACCATTTGATACCCATATTAGTGGAATCAGAGCTTTGCAACCTTGGTGATGGGGCCACTAGGCACAAGACAAACAAACTCACTTAAGTCGGTAGAAAATTCTTCACAGTAATAACAATCTGCTCTCACGAAGGATGTTTTCTGTAGTCTGGAAGAGTGCTGCGTTAGAAGGGTAAGTAACTAACTGGCTTTGCCTGACTCAAACAGATTCATTCTCAAGTCGAATTAGGACTCATAAATATAGTCAGAATAGAATTTCCTTTCCATAAAAAATTCGAAAGTGCTTTACGTCTTGTATGNCTGAACAAAAGTTCAAGATTTGATTGACATGTTCAAAACTCTTCAGTAAATCAATGATTTAGCTTCCGGACGACTGGTACTAAAAATACAGGTTCTTTCGTTGGTGTCCTTTAATTGATTAGTTGACCGCCTGCTGTGAGGGTGCCCGTTACCTCCAAGAATCCTTCTCAAATTTCGAATACTACGGTACAAAGTGTTTTCATTTGACTTCTCAATAACAGTGAATGCTAGGTATAAATCAGTCTTAGGCTTTCAAGCTTTTAGGCTTTTTAGGCTTTTAAGCACAAAATGAAAGTCCAATTAAATAGCATGGATTCAGCTAGTCCCCAAAGAGTGCCTCCGTGTTCTTCAGGATATGAAGTGTTATTGTGCAATCTGTGGGTAGAATATTGTGTTTGGCAAATTATGGTACCACAATACTGACTACTGTGGAACACCGAATCGCTACGCCAATAATTAAGTAGGTGAGATTTCCGCACGATCGATATGGATCGATGATAATTTGCTATCGTGATACGGTATGACTCGCATGACCAAACGTTGATCGCAACCACTCAAATAAGTTCCACAGTCTGGTAGTTTATTCACAGACAAAGATGTGTGTTTTGCGCATTACCAAACCATATAGTTGTGACGGAACGTATGTCAGACCTTCCATAAACAAAAATAAGCACAATAACAAGTTTTACCAACAGCCAACCGGAACGACTTTGAAAAATGTCGGTGCTGAACTTCTTCCACGAGAAATAGGGATGCCACCCAGTTCCTCTAATATGATTCTCTGGTGACACTGGCTAACATGATGATTTAACATTTCAACTTTTATCCTTTTCGTGAGCACCGCGTAGCCCTTGAAATCCTCTGTAGAGACTAAATGCGTATTGTGACAGTTTATAGCTTCATTCAGTGCAAACGGTAGAAAAGTTCGTCTTTTTATAGTGTTTCCCACTTCATTGGGCGTTCATCAAATATGGTGCACTGTCTGCTTTAAAATAAGTAATCAGTTTGTCACTCGGATTAGCCCACCAGCCTTACTAGGAGGCTTTGCTACACTTTTTTCAAACTAATTTAATATACTCAATCCGATGAAACAAAAATAGCGTAGCTTGGAGTTGTTTCTTTCAAAGTTAAACCAATTTCGACGGGCCTTCGGCTTACTCAGCCGAAGACACGAACCAATGTTTTGGTAATAAGTCTGATCTTTTGGCCCCATCCAGCCCAATGCATCATATTAGGCCCAAGTAATTCGGCTTTTGCAAGATTTTCATTTCTGAGTGGCGTCTTTTTCACATTTCTCTTCATCACCTAACAATGGCATTAACAACCCATCGATGAATTATAATAAATTACATCATATTCTACAACTGAAGGTGCTGCACACAGGCCGCCTCATGTTTCAGTTGGCACGATATTCGAGATATCGTAGTATATTTTCATAAAAGAAACTGCTCACAAGGTTGGGGAAAACTCTTCAACAGCCCACCACCGGTGAAAACGGAATGGATTTGCAAATGAGTGTATTTCTCGAAAACAGTCCAATTTGGGTTCAAGTAGATCATAAGGTTGACGAAAACTCGGGGACTTCGCCTACCTGATGAGCCCCAAGAAGGGCGAAACCGGTCGTGGGCTGGCGTGGCGAGGAGTTCTCAGCAAACTTTTTTTTTTTTTTTTTAATGAAATTATATCATATTTTCCACACTGGTCCTTCACAGTGGTTCTTACTCTCACAAGGGCATTGGGTTTCGTCACGGATTGGGAGTAAATTCGTTGAGCGACATTTCCTCCTGTGATGGAAACCAGTCTATTCTGAAAGGCCAAGAAGCACTGTCCCACTGTTTCATTCTTATCGGGAATCATCACCAGTGTACAACTCACAAAACTCCAGGCAGTTTTGAACCCCCGGCATCCTTACCAGCAGTCTGAACACTTAATCTTCTAGCCACAAGCCGCTGATTAGCAATTCCTCTAAGCCGCACTTAGACAGGATATTGTGCCACTCATTCTTCAGTCGTGGGAACCACATCACCTGTCGTCCTGGAGTGACGACTTTTCAGATGAAAACTCCACTTCTCTTCCGAGGTGGTAAATTTCTTGGAGAAATGACAGCAGCATTTCGGTATAAAATGTAAATGAAAATGAGATGAACAATTGGAGGTACGATGAGACAGTTATCGAAGCTGAGTGTAATACACTGAGTCTGACGGCGCCCAACAAGGTTGACTGGCTGGAAAAATGATAATAATGAGTGAACACAATGGAGAGATCATTGCCGTTGACCGAGCTGAGAGATCTGTGTAAGCAAATACCGATGCAATCAGTGTCCAGTCACTTCGTGCCTTAGCCTTCGTAACAATATATGGTGCTGATTTCAGTAACAGCGCAGTCAAGATAGAGAACCATGTTCTCGCGGAATGCCTCGGGGTCATAGCAGCAGGTTTGCTCAGACGTCCTAGTGACCTTGTTACTCCTTACGCGGTCTCATCACATGCGCTGTTTATAGGATCTTAACAAATTGCAGTACTCAGTCACGTGATGTCACTGTGGTGACTTGACCGTGATCAGCATGCACACGAAAAGAACACTCAGCTACCCACATAAAGAGAAGTTGCGCATGAAACCTTGACCTTTCACTGGCAGCGTAATAAAACGTCTGGTGTTACACAGAGCCATTTCTTTGGGTTTTCTGATATCTGCTCTTAAGTCGAAATCCTGTGTCCACTTCCACAGCTGTCTTTCAAATTCGACTGCCGTAAGCTGTTCTCTTCAATATTTTGTTGGTTGTATCTGTATGTATCTGCCACTCTAACCAATCTCTTGAAGTCAACTTTTCAAAGGTGTACAATTTAAATATGCATGCATACAATGATTATTTAGTCTGAAATTCCCAAATTGGAAGTAAGCGTATATGCTCCTATATCTTTTTGTATCAGAGCGATTTCCGCAATTTAGGAGGACCAATCAAAGGAACTGAATTAAGGCATTCATTCTGAATAAATTACTTCTTTAGTTAAGTGAAAGAAACCGTGAAAGCCGTTGATTCTGGCGAATAACCCTTCGGAAGTGAACGGGTGGTGCCCGTCGGACCTGAGTTTTCTTGGTGTTTATGTTGCACGAAATGTTGATGACTTAGCTTCTGTTTGCTCTCGATAGCTTTTTCTCCTGCAACTAATTCCGTGTTGCACAGACGTGTGTGCAGACTAGTGACAAGCACCCATGAATGCCGAAAATTAAGGTGAACAATAACAAACGAGGGTTTGAAGCAGTCGTTTCACGATGGACCAGCACCCATGACTTGATTTATTGGAAAATGGAAATATTAAGCCATTTTTCTGCCATCAAAATTTGCACTGAGAGGTGGATCAACGCGAGGAAATGTCTTCTACACACCGGAGCTGACCAATGAAACAAATAATGATTCGATGTAGTTAGAGTTGACTGCAAGAAAGTCCCAAGCATGTGCAGTTTAACCAAACATATGTTTCAGTGAAAAGTAATGGTTTCACAACATCCAAACTGATATCTTAATGCGCCAGTCAATTTTTTCAATCGACTTATCGAACAGAACCTTTCATAAGCAAATGGTGATGCTACAGAACAGAGCGCGAAACTTGTGCATTTCTATGTCCCGAACGACAGACTTTCTCATGGATGGAATTTTTGACAAATCAATGGGAGGTCGTGAGTGATTTTTAACTGAAGAGCAATCAAACAAAGTCGCTACTGTGAGAATTCAACGAAGTAGGAGTTTATTTTCAAAGGATTCTGTGGCAAACCCACGCATGTTTCATCCAGAAATTCACCGATTTTAGACGTGATTAGGCTATCGAAAAACCGAACACATTGGGAAAACGAGAGATTTGGTTGAGTCTTCCGTGCAACTTAAACTGATTTGCAAACGAGTGCATTTGTCGTCCAATTTGGGTTCAAATAGAACATAATGTTGACGGAAACTCGGGGACTGCGCCTACCTGATGAGCCCCAAGAAGGGTGAAACCGGTTGTGGGCTGTCGAAGTGTTTCCAGCAACCTTGTGAGTAGTTTCCTTCATGGAAATATACGGCAATATCTCGAATATCGTACCAACTGAGACATGCGGCGGCCTTTATGCAGCACACTCAGTTGAGGACTATCATAAACGAGAGATCCAATTAGGTCTTTCGTTGAAAATAAATTGACTTGATTTTTAAATTTGGTACTTCTCTTCGAAAACTCATAAAAGGCATAAACAACCTCCAAGCAATTGAACGAATCGGTCCTTCTTCAATCAACCAACTGTAGTGTAGATTAATATGCCTAATTATCAAATTTATTGTTTTATTTGATAGATTGGGCTACCGTGGTCATCAATTGTTGTTTTGATAACTTCATATGTTCCAAGCAAAACCCCAGAAGTTTGCTGACCATGGTACTTTTACACCCACTCGGTAGCCTCATAATCAGAAACATTTCTAACAGTCGCATCTTTCTAAATAACTTTGGTCTCTCTATTGTCTCCCGATCTAGTGTATCGTGAGTGATGAGGCGGCCACGTTTCACTACATCACACCAGGTATGCAGTATATTATGGAATTCATCCTCTACACTCTCCGACCGGTGGGGATTGTTGAAAACCTCGAATGTGGATGAAGCCGATTTGTCAACAGAGGAGAATGCAAATGCATTTTTCATTCAGACACACCTAGTTTTGTGAAAATTTGAACTTTTGCAGCGATTATTTTTCAAGAAATGTGCTTCCACTTCCACTGATCTGGAAAATATATGTTTTCAAATTGAACTATCAGTGTTCGAGCGTTTTGCCTCCAATCTCGGGCTTCGCGGGCAGCCGGCTGATGTTTCAAACGGGCGACATAAATCGATATGAATTCACAGCTACTGACTAGTTGCGGTTAAACTGGCGGCTAAACAAAAAAGCAGTTTAGTGTCCCATAAAATGACTAAAGGTTGCCTGTGTGAGAACCACGTAAGCAAACGTATATTTTACTTTCTTCTTGGATGGAAAACGCCTTATTCTGTTGCTTTTCACTCGACTAACTGGTACATGCTCTTCTGATCCTGGCACGTTTTGCTCATCCTTTTACACGTTATCTCAAGATCGCGATTGCTTTATTCAAAAGTGAAAAACTAGCCAGTTTGTGGGACTATCCTGACAAATTTGATGATTTTGATTCTAGAAACATTTTTAAATTTTTCGTGTTACACTTTCCTTATATGGTCTATTTTGAATAACGGTCCTAATGAAGATGTCTCCCTGCGTGGTGGTGAAACGTTTGCAAACCAAATGCCAAGCTCGGTAAACGGATCGACCGTTACCTAAACAGTAGTTGCTAACCACACAAGCTACTTAGATACATTGTCGTGGTATACTGTTGTATAACAAGAAAAAATCATTAAGAATGCGAGTCTATTTTCAGGTGAGGATAAGGAAGGGGTCAGTTACAATATTGAGATCCATCCGTACTGATTTGTATTCAGTTTGATTAAGAGTACTTGGTAAGCTAGGAAGTCAGGTATGATTAGGGAGAATTATGCGGTGTGGAACTGAGTCGGCCTTTGTGGGAGATAAGAAGCGCATGTATGTCTTGGAATTGTTTGATAACGAAGCGGTTGCTGATACCATTGTTTTTCACTGCTAAGGCAGGACCTCACAAAGGCCAACAGACTTTCCAGACTGTTTGACTCGCTAACTTTATTGCATTTATTTTTTATATTATTCGATTAGGAATTGCTTACGCCAATAGCCGAAATGGAGTGTGAGGTCTTTCAATTTTTCTCCGGTCACTTTATTCACTCATAACCAATTTGCCAGCAACGATGCTAGGCGTAGTTGAATGTGTTAGTTTTGACTGTAGGCTGTGTGTGTGTCCTGTGTTGAAGTGTTTATAATACGTACCTTCTGTGTCAAGTCAGGAATCGTTAGTCTACTGTGAAGTATATTGGACCTAATCAAAAATTCTAGAGAAAAATGCATTGCGTCACACAAAAAGCACTGAACTAACAATGCTTCCAAAGCAAACTCAGTGCATTTAATGGAGGCGGGACCAGTAAATACGTCCTACTTCTGCTATACACACTCACAATCTGTTGAACACAATTCAGGTTGTCGCGCAGTGTTATACAACCTACAGACATAAAAAATGAAGCCTCTTGCTGGGTACCAAGGTCTCTGTAAAAACGAATACGTGCAAATGGATCGTTGAATGACAGGATCCCAACGAATGAACTATCTACTTTCATTGCCATTGGACATTTAGCAGAACGAGTATAGTACCCATACCATCGTAAGTCATTTTCTTCAGTGGCCAGGCTACTGGATACTGAAACTAAGATTTGCTTTTTTCACTACATGTTTTGTGTTTTTCTACTTTTACGGGCATTGCGGAAATCAATGGGGGCCAAAGTGGAGCCGGTAGAAACTTTTGTCCCGTTTGGCAGCCCTATAATTTCAACATCTTCAGTTCAAGGTTACTCAGAAAATGTCACGAGGCACATACCCTCATTTTACAGAGTGTGAAAGCGAGACTCAACAACAAAATGGCCAGGAATTCACTGACATATGCTGGTCACAGCACGAGAAATATGTCGTAAACACACCACAAGACTCCACAGACAATTAATTACCTTTGTCCAACCCGACAGTAACCCTTTTCAAACAAAACATTTTGCACAAGAACGTTGGTTAGGTGCATCCCGAGGATAGTTTTTACATAAATCACACTCACTTACAAAGTAATATGATTTTAAAGAAGAATTCAGCTAAATTCCAACCGAGACTTTTGTTTGTGATCTTTTCACATTTTGTATGCTGTGCAAAAGTCTTCTAATGCTACAGTTAATGTCAACGGAATGTAAAACGAGGGATATTCGGCGGATTTCGTCTGAAATGTGTTCAAGCACAACATAAGGTTGACGAAACCTCGGGGACTGCGCCCACTTGGTGAGCACAAATAATCATGGGTTGTCAAAGCGTTTCCAGCAATATTAGAATTACTGTTTCTTCCGACTGAAGCATAAGGTAGTCTTTTCGCAGAATATCCAATTGACCAATATCACACGTTAGAAATTCAGCTGAGATTCAGTTAAATCCTTAATTAAAACCAGGTTCTTAGGCGGATAAGTAGATTTCGTACCATTTGGGTTCAAGGAGAAAGTAATGCTGACGGCAACTCGGGGACTACGCCTACCTGATGAGCCCCAGCAAAAGCCAAACTTGTTATAGGCTGTTCTGTTCTCATTAACCTTATTCGTATCTTTTTCAAAACAGAAGATGGCCTACCGTGCCATACGACACAAAATTAGACTACGTTATTCTGGCAAGTGTAGACGTGAATCGAGTGGCCACTGTATCATATCCCATCTTAATGTCTAGCAGTAAGTTCACAAATACTGTTGCAGCTGACCAGGTGTTTTTCTGTTTTTTTTTTGTCAGAATAATATATTACGTCTTGAAATAATCATCATCTTTCGACTTCTCTGGTAGAGTTGTAGATCGTCCATGTGTATTGTTGAACTCAGCGTAATAATGGCTAGATAGTTTGCCATCCGCGTAAGCTGTCATGGGTTAATACATTGAAACGCTGATGATGAGTGCTGTGTCCATCTTGTCACATTAAAGCCCGGCAGACCCGCTGACTGGTTTGAATCTAGACACCACGGCTAGTAAGGGCCTTTCCTGAGAGGAAACCTCGGTTTCGGTTTTTAGTTTCGTGTATCCACTTCTGACGACACCCCTACACTTTCTGGGACACAAATAGAACTGGAGACCTTTGAGTCTAATGCATTCCGTCATGTGTTAGTAACATCCAAGTCTCGTATCATTTAGACATTGTGTGCATGAATTTGTCATTCAGGCAACTGACCACGCTGACAAAGAATTGCACGGGGTGTGACTTTTGGGTTGTTCGGCTTGTCCCCACTCATTTCCTTCTTGCCCTGTATGTGAGCTGCGCCCAAGCTACTGAGTTGTCAACTAACCAACTCGACTCAAGTCAAACCTTGATTTGCAAGTGTGCTTTTACAGAACCTACGTTCCGTGTAGTCACATTCTACTTAGAACTTCGAACTTTACCTTTAGAACGGCTGCTCTGTTGTCTATGTGACTACACGTACCTGTGATTAGAAAGATGAATCTTTTCCGCAGCCCTCTGAAGAAATCACGTTTGACAGACGATAAAGCGACAACGTTTGTGTCTTTTGAAAACTGTTGGTTATACAACTAACCTCATAGAAATAAGGTTGATGAGTGAGGTTGAGGATGAGTGGAGCCGTCAACAAATAGGTTATAGTTTAATCCGCAAACCGTCAACGACAATGCTGTCACACCATTGCATAACTGGTCTCTAACCTCTTCGGAATTGCAGCTGGAACAGCCTTACTGCATTTGGTAGCTTCGTCTGGCAAGAAATAGAGATTTTCGTAGCGAAATAAGTTGAAGATAACTGAAAAATAAGCTGGATCTCTCATTTAGCCCACCCTTCAAATGAATGTGCCACACAGGGACTGCTTCACCTTTCAGTCGGCGTGACATTTGAAATAGTGCGGTGTATTTTTTGACAAAACACACAAATGTCGGGCCAACTGTAACACGAGGTGATCTTTGTGTGGCGATCGTAGAGCATCATGAACAGGAGGACCTTTTTGCTATTTCGTTGCCAACAAAGAAATTCGCAAATGCGTGTAATTTTTCAGTTAAGCACAATTTGGCGTTTAAGAGTAGGTGGGATGGAATCTCGCTGACTACACCACATGAGAGAATGTAAGGAGGAGAAAACCATCAGTGGACTGCTCAAAGGGCTTCAGAAAACGCATGACATGTAAAGAAGGGTTTACTTGGGCAACTAGAGGTTTATTTCCGCCTGAAATGGTCAAGATTGGCTTGGGGGAATAGATCATGTACAGTTGTTTCATCCACGAACCTACTGGTCCGACTTTACAGCTATCACTCTGAGGTACTATTATTGGTGACTGAATTCAGGTAGTGGTTGCATGGCTCAACTGGTAGGCCTAGTCCAAATATTTGGACGTTTTGTATTTGACTCGATTTGCTTAATACTTTGACCGGGTTAAAAAAGCCTTATCACGAGCCGGTGAATCGGCTACGCTGAATAGATTGAGCATTTCGGGAAGTTCTGAGTTACCCATGTTGGTTTTCGTCAGACCGGACTGAGCAGTGTTTCACTCTCAGTCTGCGGGTATACTTTGAAGGTGCAAGACAGCCAGTACGGTTGCAATGGTGATCGGTTCCAATCCTGTTCAATTCGCTAACTTATGCAGTCTGCCTTTAGAACTCAACGACCCACAACTGAACCCTGATGCATTCTCTAAATTGGGGAAGAGGGGAGGGGGATACTGAGAGTCAAAATAATTGTACTGAAGACTTTAGTCGATTAAAGGTATTCAGACTGTCCAGGAAGCCCAAAAGCTACACAAGCGGAAGGAGGTAACTAGGTTGTCCCAATATATCTTCTGATTCGCGCGCATATAGAAGAGAAAGTATGCAGCTATTTGGTTTCACTCCTAGACACCCAGTCAAAACCAGCACTTTCAAAATCTTTGAATGGGGAATATTAGTAAACAGGGAAACATGAGAATTTATTGTGATCAACGGTATTGTAGGTGAATGTTAACTGACGCTGCGTTTGTGAACTCAAAGAAGTCCTATTCATTCTGGTGTGACCGAAACCATCGATCGGATTGGTAAACACCTGAAGCATCTGCCTACCGCAAACAACGGGCCGTGAAACGCATATTTAATTGGCCTGAGTTCAACTTCAAGTTTGCGACCTGCTTCATCAAACACGGTTTACTATGGGCCGTTTTCTACCTCATTGATATTCGTCATTTTAGCTCATCTAGCACGATGAATCGGCATTGTGAACATTTTACACTTTTGTGAGGCCCTTGTCTTCTCTGTATTTTGAGAATCCTCAGCTCGACGATAGCAGATGGCTACAGTCGCGCATGCGATCAAGTCGCGCAGCGAGTGCTCATGACTACGTCTAGAGAACGGATTAAAGTTTAACTCGTTTACGTTTACCCAAACAATCAATTTGGCAATTTCTATGGCCTTTAATCATGTGCTTGGTTGATATCTTCTGTCCGTAAATTTCTGTTTGTTCAGAAACGGGGAAGTTTCTGGGTCGTTCTGAGGCAGCAATCCAGGTGATGAAATAGAGCCACGAGTGATAGACTCTTTTAAAAATCCACACAAATCTATATTTGCTCCGAAGTCATAGTTTTTCTGTATGTGATTCCATCCAGTACATCATCAAACCACTCTTCGGTCAGTGAGGGTCCTCATCTCCTGGGTCAAGTTTTGCGTTGGGATTTTTTCATAGCTCCTCGAGTCTAAGGGCGAACAATGTGAAAATTGACTCTCATTATTTGCGCCTATGGTTGCCTGTTATCTCTGACCTGAAACACCATGGTCATGTATTGGTTAGTCCCCGCTGCGGATTTCTGATGGGCCCTGTTGGTCAGCATATATGGGCAAACCAGTGAGGTATCTCTTAGAGATCATCGCTCGGCATGATGTTCCGAGTTGGTCAGGCTGCACCCTTTCGGGGTCATTCGACTGCTTTAATAATTTCCCCTCTGTGAGCATAGTACAGTGGAACAGTGGCACGGAACTTTCTAGGCTTGTTGGTTTGTTAGGCCTTTGCTGCGTGCTAGCTGAGTAAATTCGCTGGCGCGTGCACCACATGGCTGAACCAGGTTGTCCTCTCTCCCCTAATCAATGTTCTTAGATGGTTGGTTGATAACTGACTGTCTGTCTTTTGACCGATCATGTTTTTGGATTCATACACTTGCTTTAGAAACTTGAAATGAGCTGTGTTTTGTGAACAATATCGGTGAAAATTTTTACGACATTACCAAATTTTGGCAAGTATGTTCGCTTCTGTTCCTTGTGGATTTTTTCCTAAAACTTTTACCAGATTTCTAACAAACCTAAATATGGTGTTAGTTTGCATTATTTTTGAAAACTGTTATGTTCCCCTAATATTGATATTTTCTCTCCTTTTCTACCTATTTCGATGCATGTGATTTAACCTGTGTTGTAGACCAAATGCTGCACTATTAATGGACGCAACCCATGAAAATTATCACTATTTGATGAAAATAAAGCTGCAGTTTGCCTCAAATGATGCAGCTGAACTCATGTTTCCCCTCTTGAACACTGGTTTGTGAGATGAGTGCAGTGAAACCACCCATTTGAAGCCCTCGGGCTAGTTTACGTCTTATCTCGCACATTTTAGTTGTGATATGGCGAACCGAATGGAACGACTTGCCAATTGATTCTGCTATTCGTGTTGTTTTATACCCAAAACAACCGGAAATTCAGATTCTCTCTACTTTGAGTATAAAAGCGAGCCTTGTAAATGGGTCGGCAAACCTTAATTCGAAGTTCTTTATTCCCAATACGCTTAGAATTTGAATTATTATAGATAGTAAGTGCATTGAAGGAGAATATAAGTACCGATAGCTTTTACCCAGAAACATGGGCCAAAGTCAAGGCAAACGCGTAACTCAGCGGATCAGATCATCATGGGGCAGCACGTTCGCTGTTGTTGATTTAAAGTGTGTTGTATCTCGTGGGCTACCTTAAATCTACCTTAGACTCGTTTTCTTCACCATTTATTCAAGTTAGATCGCCATAAAATTTGGCTTTCTTTGACGCAAAACGAATTACCATAGCTTCTATAAGCTGGCTGAATACCTGGGTGAAACACCTGAAGTTTACCACGGATGTATGCCCCTGCTTGTGAGTCAAGGCCTCTACTCATATTCTTTAGTAATGAAGTATTTGATAGGTCGCCACGTATGAGTCTCATTGAAAAAGAATATTTGAATTATGAAGTCAGTTTATGATTGCCGGGACACTGCAACTTTTGGTTTATTTGATTCCTTGTTTTTCAGTCGCTCTGTACTTATGGTTCTCTGGCTACGATAAAAACGCCGTGGTGGCTGGGTAAAACCTTCAGCACACGTCTCGTGTATTTTATCACCATGCATGAACATAAGGTTCATTGGTTACAGCAAAATACTTAACCACAGAAACAATAGTTGGCTCAGTAGTGAACAATTAAGAGGAAGGCTCCACCACCCAGTGTAGTATGGAAGATTAGACGGGTGAAAATGAAGGAATATTTTGACGCAGAACCAGAAAAATACGTTCATTATCACATTAATTTGGTTTCAAAGACAGACTCACATGAGTCCAGTCTGAATCTTTCGCTTATGACGTTACTCAGCTGAATGTATTGAACAAGGTCACCTCAAACGACAGCTGGTACGATATTCCAGACACAGAGGTCTGGTCTAACTTTGGCGCCGTATATCGAAATAACGCCCGCCGCACGAAAACTTGTTCATCCTGTCACATAACGGTAATGCCGATTGCTGACAGCCTCCGGATAGAGACACTTCGTACAGCACAAGACTGAGTCAGTAGTTACCTAGCCCTCAGTATGATCACAAACCCGAAGGAAGTAAATTTGTTAGAAATATTCGATTGTAAAGGAATATGGCTGAACTCAGATGATGGCAATGTGACGCTTATGGTGTTCACTTACGTAACTGCGAATAAAGTCGTAGCGTACACCTAGCAGATCAACATCATTCAGAAGAAGGTTATAGGGCATTTATTCAGGTGCTTGACTTTGATCAGTTAGCCGTTAGTCTCTCTACTGAGCTGGATAATTGACCTGCAAATGCTTTCTAACTATTCGAGAAGACATCTTCACGGAGTCATTTGGTAGGCGGTAATTATGCCTCGAAAATTCAACAAGCTCGTTGTCGATTCTGGAGAACCGCGCCCATGCCATCTGATCGATACATATTTTGAGCATACCAAAAGAGCCGTTTTTTTAATAAAGCTTAGTCCGCGTAGAAATGCTTTTCTTCTTCCTCTGTTCCAATTTCAAAATGAAACAAATAGAGATCATGTTTTATATGACAAAAGCTCAAGGACGTCTTTTGCTCTTTGCAAATCAATTTCTGCTCCGACCTTCGAGTGATTGGGCAGTTCCTCCCGAGGGGCCTGCTTCTTCAGAAGAGAAACAGACTTTCAAAAATGCTTGAAGATCACATACATCCATAAGAGGACCTGTACGACTGTACAAATAATGTTACGTAGTACACTACTTGTTCGTGGTAAAGGACTCTCGCGTGCAAGATTATTTCAATCGACCAATACCTATAGTTGACCTGTACATATAGGCCGTATTATATCCAGAAGTCTCTCGAATTACAGTGTGGACGACAGATTACTAATCGGCAACAGGTAGACAAATCTGAATGGAGAAAGTGCGTCCATCATTGTTCACCGCGTTCCACCAAACACCTCTAAACCTGTTCAGCAGCAGATGTTGGCCACCGCTGGGGTGCTGTGACTGGGCTCTGTATCCCAGCCTGTAGTCACGAAATTACCACGCACAAGCACTTAGAAATCAATGACCACCACTTCCTAGTCATGAGCCATAACTTTGTCAAGTGAGTTATTATTTCAACCTATTTGCTCTCAATGTTTTACGTGACTTCCCCGTATTGTTCCCAGTACTAACTAATCGGAAATTATTGGAAAAGAAGGAGTTTCGGTACAAGTGCCTTCTAATTAGAAATACTCAAGCGCGTATCCCTAAATGATTCACAGCCTATCATAAAGGGACTTGGAGTTTACAGACAAAAGTCGCTGTTTAGCAGAAAGTGGTATTGCGCATGAGCTCCCCAGTAAACACAGTGCCACCGGTGGCTAACTGTGGCCAAAGGTGGCTTGCTTTGCCACTGATTTTGTTGGTGAATACAAGCCAAACATAGCATTTGTTGCATAAAAGCCTTCTGAAAACAAATGTAACAGGACAATCTGGTACTGGAGCTTTATTTACGAAGTAAATTTTGAAACCGATTTGTTTGAGTGCACCACCGATTAAATATATCACGAAAGTTTTGGGTTGCCACCTTTGGCCGCTTTTAGCCATCGGTGGAATGGGTTGCGGCAAGCGTAACATGCCGCCCCTATTTGCCTCCTCTTGCCACCGGTGGCGCCACCGGTGGTGCCGCGGTGACGTGTTTACTGGGTCCTGCTGTGAATACGATAGAATCGATCCCAGACATTAGGTCTCACCCTTCACCCTCCCATTCAGCAACGGTTGCTTAGTGTCCATGTCTGTTCGTATGGGGCGGTTTTGTTCAAGTGTCAGTTATTTCGACAAAACTTTCGTTCGTGTTGGGCCAGGTTAATAAACCTGGAATTTTTTTCACCGTAACCTATCGTAGGCTAATCGCCTATTGCAACTGGATGTTCTGTGCACTAGTATTAATCCAAATTTACATGACAGCATTTAGTGATGATGTTGACCAAGCTAAATGATCACTTTCCATCAAAGTTCGAAGCATCTTTGTAATAACCTCACTTCGATTGAGACGTCTCGATAGAAAGTGCATTGCTGTTATGGCTGTCATCTTCAGCCGTGCTGGATTCCGTGCACTCCCGGAGCGAGATCGAATGAACACGACGCTGTTGAATGTCGTGCACAAAACAGCTCCATTGTAGTGAATACGGATAACAACGGCAGTTCGAACTTTGGTGGCTGGAGTTAACTGATTGTCTGTAACCAATATATTCACCGCCTCCCTGTGGACACATTTCACCTATGGTTGCGGATTTCCAGCAGTACAATACAAGATATCACGATAGACCACCTTATGCTGATTTACTCAGATTAAGACTCAGTAGTGATGGCTTGGATGCAGAAGTCAGGAGACCATGCTATCCGTTCCACATTCGAAGAACTGTGAATGTCAGTTTTCTCGACTCCACCAACGGTGTACCAAGCAATCCCTAACTGAGCATAAACAGCACCACTGCTATGTCGAGCATCAGCCAACAGCTTTCCAAGGTAGGTCTAAAATTCTTGGCTCCGTTTTGTAAAGTCAAAAATTGAAGGGCACGTAACCTACACCCAATTGGTTGCAAATATAACATACCGGATAACCTGAAAACCTACCGTGTTTGACCAGTTACAGCAACCGCCGGGTGTCACTCAACTCAAAACAGAGCTTCCCGCCTATTCACTAATCCTAGTTTAACTGGTTGGGAGGCAAACTGGCCCAAAAATCTGAAAAGCCTTGGTGGACATTTGAGCAATACTTGTTAACTGACCTGAGTGCAGGCCTTAAAAAATGTTTCCCTGTCACTTCAAGAACGACTGACGTAGAGTGAGTGTAAAGCTTCAACGCTTCATGAGTCTTGCCAAACCTAAGTTGTCTTTAAGCCAATATTCTCTCAAGGGTAACCCGTGCCACCAAAATTTTCATGGACATCCTTGATCAACCAACGGAGATCTGCTGCATATTTTGAAGCGTAAGTCTTGTTGGGCAGTGAGCCTACAGTCTGACAAAATGACCTACCGCAGATTCAGTCTAAAGTGGAAAACTCGGGAACTTTGGGGACATTTAGTCCCACAAAGCGACACCAAATAAACCGAGGGTGGAAGTAGGTGTTACATAATACACAGAAGCTCACTACGAATGACCATAGACAACTACTTTCCAACAAACGAATGGCGCAGCAGTGAAAAAAAAACGATAGAACAAGCGAATTCCGTAGCGTACACACTAGGCTTTCTGTTGGCTACGTTTAGCCAGTCGATTACTGTGATGGAACAACTGACACAACATTAAACGTTCAACAGGTTGTCTTCTAATTTGTTTTGATTGGTGAGCACACGGTGATACATCATCAACGTCATCATCAACGACAGCATGATATCAGTGCTCAACACCAATGCTTCACTGCCGTACAGAATATTGTTAGTTGTGTAGGTCATGGTTGTATGAGGGCTGGGATACTGCCGAGGCGCCCACACCTAGACAGGAGGACGATTAGGGTCCTCAACCAAAGCCTTTGGCTCAAAAGCCTAACCGCAAGGCAGCGGTGTTTGGCGGGAAATGCAAATGCATTACCATTTCTACGGAACAAGTCGCCACATGTTCCAACCCCTGTATGTGCAATTCATGGTTGTACGTGGGCTGGGATACTGCCAGGGCGCCCACACCTAGACAGGAGGACGATTAGGGTCCTCAACCAAAGCCTTTGGCTCAAAAGCCTAACCGCAAGGCAGCGGTGTTTGGCGGGAAATGCAAATGCATTACCATTTCTACGGAACAAGTCGCCACATGTTCCAACCCCCAACCTGGAGGGCCAGGAGACTGTGTTCGTCAGACCTCTAAATATTGACCAACCTGGTATGAGAGACTCTGTGAGTGTCGCGGGACACTATCCAGTATAGCTCAATGGATCACTGAGGTGCGAAAACCGTCACACCACGGTAAGGTCCAGTCTCTTCGTGACGGCACGATGATAACACCAACATGTACATCCTAAGTCACATGGTCTCTTCAACTCCAAATATCTTACCATTCAGTTTAGGATAGTTAACTACAAAACGACTTGTTCTGGCCACGATATCTACTGAATGCATCTTCATATTTATTCGATGTATAAATTTCCGAAAATTTCTCACAGAATTCTAAAAAAATACAGTCAAATAATTTGACCTTCATTGTAAAACAGTGGCATTATTCTGGAGGAGATGCAGCAGTTTGAGCGAACCCTTGTTCCTAAGCAAGGCGCTACGTTCTCAATACAAAATACTCCGTATAAGCCGTTCGCGGCGTACAAAACATCAAGAAGAAAGTCCAGCTCAGTCGCATGTATCAACTGGATCGATGGTCAGTAACTGCGTAACTCTCGAGTATGACTATTCTAAGGAGCCAGCAGGGCCACCCATATGAAAATACCTCAGCTTCAACAAAACCTATATGTCAAGGAATAAGCTCGGTTAGCCAGAACACCCCATAGACTGTTGAGAGTTTCAGCGCTAGGATCACATGGTACGCAACATCTCGTCTTGGTTATCTTATTAGTGTTGTTTCTGGTGAGGTTCCCCAATCGAGCATACATCCTACAAACATAATACAAGGATATAAAATTCTATCACGGTCAAAAGGGTTTGTGGTCAGGAATGACCAGTTCATCAGAACTAGCGTCCTTTATTTTTTTAGGTAAGATAAATTATTCTGGGATTTTAATTCAGAGAGTGCTTAACGTCATCCTTTGCTTTTATTTCCAATGCAGTAACCAACTTTATGTTCTCTATGTTATTATATCCCTACATTCCTTTCACGCACTTTGAGTCAGAATGTTAAAAATTAAAAACTTTCTGAATGATGTCTCACTCGGATAAGTAACAGCCCCTATATTTTGTTTTGTGGCATGTTAAAAATATATTGCTTTTTCGTGATCCGATTATCTTACGATTCGGCACCCTTTGTATAACATCCAGCTCAGGCTGAAAATGAAAACGTAGAACCACAAAACTTGGTGTGACCTAAGGAACTGCGTTGAAATTCAAGCCTGACTCTTGGATAAGACTGCGTCCTTTCCTCCACCTGAGCTGCAAATTCTGCTTTGAACTGCATGACTAAGAGCCAAAGATTCACAATTTGCTTTGGGGTGATTTCACAACAATGGTTGGGAACTTCTACAATATTGAAAACAGTTCAACTAAACACGTGTAGATGTCTGGCTGGAAACACGGTCAGTCATTTGCACCAGCTTGGGCAGTGGAAAAAGTCAGGTCACGAAATCATCTTGCTGTTGTTATAGTGAGCAATGTAATTGGTAGTCAACAAATCCAAGGGAGCAGTTTCCTCAATCCAACCTTTTTTGCAAATTGCGACGGCTCGAATTCTGTGGTATCGAAACGGTTTGGGAAAGGTATAGAAAGCCTAAGTAAATAATCCACGAAGAATGATGAAAACGCAGACAAAACCATGAAAAAGTAAGTTTTATCACATTCTTATATGTGCTTGTAGTTTTGAAACTTCGTTTGAACAAACTGTTATCTCATGGCTTGAAAGGAAGTTTGCAGGTCGAATTTGTGTTCTCCAGGAAGTAACTTTTATGGACCTTATTTGTTAAAGATATGCATGTCGCTAAATGGTGATTTTTATGCAACTTGTAAAGAAATATAATCAATACTGGTTGAGATTTCGTTGGTCAGATGGTTTGGAAGATACACGGAACATGATCCTTCCCACTTCTACCTACAAATAAGCATCAGATAGATCCAACTTGGCACCACCGTTCAGCTTGAAAAACAATTCATCTGGAAACGGCAGCGGGTATTTATGATAATCTAGTGTCGTGTTGAGACCAGTTGAAAAGTCTGCACATATCCTGACTTAACTGTTAGGCTCTTTGACAACCACAATCAGTGCTGCCCATTCTGAATGATTGACTGGTTGAATAACTCCTTCGTTTTGCAGTCTCTGTAGCTCTTAATCAACTACAGGCAAGACAGCAAATAGAACAGGCCCCCTTGGGCGGAACACAGATTTTGCATTTTGACGTAGAAACAGAACGGCTTTCGTCTTTGAACACTCTGAGGGTATCGTTGAACACACCCGAACATGTTTCTAAAAGTTGTTCTGTCCATTTTAAGGTTTGAGAGATATCCGGACTTACAAGGCTGAATACAGTTTCCAGAGGAATTTCCATCAGCTTCAGCCTGTCGATTTAGGCCAGGTCAAGCAGGTCCAAATGTGGTGCATTGGACAGGTGACATACTCCAGTGAGAATAATATTGTTACACGAGACAGAACAAGAAAGCTCACCGGTCGATTGAAATTTTCCACCAGAAGCTTTTAGGGAAACACCATTTGTGGGATTGAAAGGAGGTGTATACATTATTTTCCGGGTATCTTTTGAAAGGACTGTGTTGTCGGAGGCGGTATCGAGTTGTAGACATACTGGTGTGTTATTTAGGGCGGATTCACGGATTCATGGATTGATACACAGGATCGAGGCGATTGCCCAAGTTTCCCGGGTCGCTTTTGTTCTTGTCGGTCAGTGGCTGTCTTTCACCTGGAAGGCACAAGGCCCTTTATGTTCGCAGCGCGGGGCAGTATGCTTGCAAGCGCGAGGACTTGCATAAATAAATGTCGAATAGTGCTTTAAACTGGGAACTAGAAGGAGCGTGGACAACCGTCAGAGGAAGCTCATTTCACGCAGCTACTACTCGAAACGAGAAAAAGTTTTGTCTATTGAATGTGTGTGCTCTGATGTGGTGAACGATGACTCTATTCTATTCATTCTGTTTAGTGTATTTTTATATGCCTTTGTTTTACGATGTGATTGATGGTACGCCCGCGATATTCGAGAATGTACGATATTCATTCGTCCATATTCGGACTTCTATACTACGTGTACATTCGGTAGTTAAGATACCTACCACTATTCTAATTATCACATTTGGCGTCGCGATCCGGAATTTTTTTCTCTTCATCACAATGTTATCTGAATTAGAATCGCTCAGTGTAAATTCAACTGCACGGGAGGTGGAGGATTATTTGGAACGCTTCAGCATTTGGCGTCTTACCAAATCGGATCTGGATGATAAAAAGAAGACAGCTTATTTCCTGCACTACATTGGAAAGGATGCTCACGCTCTTGTGAAGAATTTATTATTCCCTACGGCGCCGATCGATTGCACATTCGATGTTCTAAAGAAGTTAATTCTCAGTCATTTTAAGCCTATCAATTTTTTGGCCGCAGAACGAGCGAAATTCAATTCGCTTATTTGATCAGAATCTCAAAGTATTCGTGATTTTGTCCTCCAACTGCAAACACAGGCTGCAAAATGTGACTACGGCCAATAACTTTAAAGCCAACTGAGTGATCGCTTCATTGCTGGAATTAATCTTCCAGATCTACAGCAAAACCTCCTAGTACAGACTGATCAACGCTTCATACCGATCAGAAAAATTTGCGAGCAATACCAGGACGTTAAAGAAGTAACTAAATGCAACGAGACCGTTTTATTTAATGCACTAAAGTCGAGAGGGCTGGAAGGTCACCCACACAGTAAATTTGAAACCAATATGCGTTACCATAACAAAAACAAGCAACTGAATTCGAACATTCAAAATCGTCAAATACGCCAACCAAAAAAGTCCTTGGCAAATGTGCTTCGTGTGGACAGGACCACTCCAGATAAACTTGCATACATCGCCAATCAAAATGTTTTTCATGTGGTAAGATTGGGTATATTCAGAATGTATGTAAGTCCAAAAGAGTTTGTAGACTGACTGTCGACTCAAATTCTGATATCAAACCTTTGACTGATAACATCTCATCCATGTCTTTATCTGTTTTATCGAATTCTATGCATGTGTCGAAGACGCTCATATCAGGCTCTGGTAAAAAGCATAGTTTTATCATTGATACTGGCAGCGTCGAATCCATTATTCCTGAGTCAGAT
>NW_008751657.1:2125709-2155447 GCF_000715545.1 Opisthorchis viverrini | reverse complement strand
TTGCTGGGTAAAGGGTGAAAAACCTGTTTGCCAAGCTTTGTTCAAACAGGGCATAAGTAAGAATTAGTTCCCCTTGGAGGCGACGGTACTCCAGGGGAAAGAGATCAAGCATCGCGAGACGCATTTCGTAGTCCACGGATTTGAGGCCAACAACAATTTTCGTAGGCACCCGCTGGACACGCTCAATGAGGGTGACGTCCTTCGCACGTCCTGAGTAGGCAACTTGGTTGGCGTACTCCAGGAGTGGTCTGATGAGGGCCCCATAGAGTATTTGGAAGTCCATGGGAGTAATACGGGAGAAGGTGCGTCGGATCATCCGTAAAATGGCGGATGCCTTTTGGGCCGATTTCTCATGGTGCAGTGAGAAGGATAAGTTTGAGGAGACCCAGATGCCCAAATCATTTTTGGCATCTATCCCCACGATGTTTTCTGGTGCCTTTCTCATCACGCACAACAAAAACATTCGCTGAGTCCCTCCAAACGACATATAGACGCACTTCGTCATTCAGAGGAAGGTGCCAGTCCAACGACCACTGCTTGGCAGCGTCTACATCCATTTGGAGGGCACTGGCATTGGAACTCCAGGATTTCAAGTCGTCCGCAAAAGTAGACGTGAACTCGCAAGAACGTCTGGGAGGTCGTTGACGTAAATCAGAAACAGGAGTGGTCCCAAGACGGAGCCTTGAGGAACTCCGATGGAGACCGGCGCTGCAGAAGAGTAGATCAAGCCTATTCTCACATGGAATGATATGTCTGATAGGAACGCCTTAGTCCAGCGAAGGATTTTCCCTCGAATCCCGTAAGACTGGAGTTTGTGGAGCAGCGGGACGTATGGGACCCTATCAAGTGCTTTTGAGAAGTCGAAAAATATGGCATCCGATATGAGTCCTTCGTCCTTGGCTTGGGTTAAGCTGTCCACAAACACGAGCATACTTGACACGCAAGAGCGGTGTGGGAGAAATGCGTGTTGATTTGGAGATATCGGGTTGCTGGAGGTGGGGTGATCTAGGATAGCTGGATTCAGAATGCGTTCCATCACCTTACATGGCACGCTAGTGAGGCTTATAGGCCTGTAGCTGCCAGGCGGCAGTCGGTCACCAGTTTTGTATATTGGCGTGACAATCGCTTCCTTTCAAGCGGATGGAAGGCGGCCTTCGTCTAGCGACTGACGAAACACCAGTTGTAAATGATTTGTCAGTGTGAACGACGTTCCTTTCAGGATCCTTGGATGGACCTCGTCGGGCCCCAAGGCGCAGAACGGGTTGATCTTGTGCAAGAATTGACGAATGTCCTCCATCGTAAAGAACAAGTCGATTAGAGACTGTTCGTAGTTTCGCCTTGACAAGAGTGCATGTGACGAAGACGCTGGGGCTGAGTATAGACGCGCATAGTGTTCTCTGTAAACCTCAGATACCACTGTGGGTCATTCGTCGGTTCTCCGTTTCTGTCCCTCAAGGAGACTCGGATGGCTAGTTTCTGCGGCGATGTCTCATGTATTTGAACAAGACGTTTTTGTTTTTTTTTTGAGCGAGGTTCGGAATGGTGGCTTGTTTTCGTATCTTCCATTGCGGATTTCCGATTTACAGCGGTTCCTCATTTTACGACATGCCAGCTCATCTTCTGTGTCCCCTGTGGTCAACTTTTTGAAAAAGTCGCCGAATCCTTTTTGGCGGCTTGCGGTTCATCCGAGTGCGTGCCGGTTTTTTGAAACGAGCGTCGGGTCAGCCTCATGAACTTTCTGGACAATGGTCCTATATAGTTTTTCCACCGGAGATGGTCCCAGTGTGACTTGTTCGAGAAAGATGCGCATTCCTGAGAAGTCTACACGGCAGAAGTCTCGAAACCACGTTTGAGGTTCGCGATTTCTGGCTCAATAGCAGATGAAATCAAAGGTCAGCACACAGTGGTCGCTATGTTCCAGTGGAGCGTTAATTGTTACCTGATCAACGAAGTATCTTTGGTTGGTGATGACCAAACCCAGCAGGGATGGTAGTTGGCCTGTACGGTATCTGGTGGCGCAACGACATTTTGAGTCCAAGCGCTCTGTTGAGCGACTTCAAACGGCGCCGCTGCATAAAGTCCGCTTGATTTGATGCGCTGGAACTCAATCCAGGAGGCCTTTGGGGCGTTGAAGTCACCTACCAGCAGGAGATGAGTGAATTGGTAGTTGGAGGAGATTTGCTCAAGTGTTTACATGAGGAATTGGTCATCTTCAGGGGACTCGAGGGGCTACGGTAGACCACACCGAGAAGGAGGGAATCGGACCCGTCGAGTGGGATTTGGACCCACAGTGCATTGCAAAAGGGTGCGGGGGTGGTGTCAGCGAGGACAATCGGGATGGGTACGGCCGCGTGTAGGTACAGAGAAACCCCACCTGCCCGCCCTCGTTTTGAGTCGGCTCGAAAAATAGAGTAACCGTCTATCGAGATCTCCACCTCATCTGGTACGAGCCAGGTCTCCTTGAGTGCGATTATGGACGGTTGTTCAAGGCAAGTCGACTGTTCAACATCGCCGTGAAGAGGCTGAGGCAGTTTGTGAACATGCATTCCAGCACTGTCTCTGCTGCCTCCGAGGGTGAGGAGCCGAAAGTTGAGTGACCGGGTTGGTTAGCAGACTTAAAAGTTGTGCCACAGGTTTGAGTTTGAGTCCAAGGCTCCAAAGAGGCCTCTGGGGCGATGTCGTCTGCTTCCCGTGTTTGTCGGCTCTGGGGGTGCTGTTCGCCTGCGGGGTTTTTTCGTTCCGTGGAAGCCCGGTTTGCTTGAGCCTTTTGATTTGCGGACGAAGCCTTCTTCCTCGTGGGCAAAAAGCTCGACCGCTGCCGTTTGTAGCTCTTTCAGCACCCTCACTTTCGCGACCAGCTTTGCTGTTGATCAAAGATTTGTACCAAGGTTTTGCCTTCCTGGATTCTTGGGTGTTTTGGCATGGTTTGACCGGAAAAGTGTCTCTGTGAGGCCCTGCGCGTTGGGTGGTGGTACCAAGAAGTAGTGATTTTGGTGGCGCTCCCAAAAGGCTCGTTTTCGCGGAGGGCTGCACCTTGAAGCCAGCCAGCAGTTTTCTAATATGGCGAGTTTTATATGGCTTGTTTGGCTGCAGTCGCTCTTCTTTCGTGTTTGTGTGGACACCCAATCCGCAGGCAAACAGCATGGCCAACTGGATGTACGAGGGATTTTCCGGATGGTTGTAGTCATGTTTATGCCTTAAGTTGTTGGGGTCCTGGGCGACGGTTGTGTCCACAAGCGAAGAGATCGCTTTTAATGGAGTGGAGCTGGGGCTTGGCTTCGCACATCTGACTCAGTACAGTTCAGAGGCTGTGACTTTGTTCAAAAGCGTACGGCTGCAGCTGTCTCCTCTGATACGGAGATAAGCGTTGACAGTTCCATGTAGTTTGGGCGCTGCTTGCATGTGGGGTTTGCCTCCTCCAGGGCGTCCCTGCCTTGGGTGGGCGAGAGGCCCGTGGTGGTCGAATAAAAACTGCTGTCCGGAGACACAGCTGCTTTCGTCGGCCTGCTTTCGGGAGCGCAGGGGGATATGACCGCAATCGGCTTGGTCATGAGTTTGGGGTCGGCTGAACTGGTCCCCGATGGAAGCCTGTTTCGTGCTTCCACCAGTGACCTGCTATGACCAAGCTTTCGTGCGTCTAGAGCACGATCCTCAGTTAGACGCCTGATCATTGGGTTGGTTCTTTTGAATGCTGTCAGCCCGCTCCAAGATTTCCTGTACGTCGGATGGGGAAGAAGGAGTGATTAGAAGTCCAAGAGTTCACTTACTTCGCTTCTGACGCATCCATTCTGCGTGGAGGGATTGGTCAGGCTTGGTGCGGACATTGCTAACGATCGACTGTGCCAGCTTCGCTGGCGTGATTTTTCCGGAGAATGACATCCAGATTATCAGTCTGCTTTCCCTTAGGCACCTGTCCACTAGAGACGCTACGGCTGTATTTATAGCGCGTCAGAAATATCAGTCTGCTTTCCCTTAGGCACCTGTCCACTAGAGACGCTACGGCTGTATTTATAGCCGCGTCAGAAAGTTGTATGACTTTCTTCGCCGCCATAGCCCCGGTATGGATATCGCGGGGTATTGGTTCAGCGAAGAAAGTTCCTTGTCAACTTTCGTCCAATTCGCTGCATTTTTAGTGTCTGAGTTCTCCAGTGCCTTTGAAAGACGCTCCAGTGTCGCATCGAGTGTCCCGATCAAAGCGGAACATTGACATCGGTCTTTCTGAATCTGCAGTGGGGATTGGGTACCGTTTGTGAGGGCGCTCCTCTTGGCTGCGGTGTGCATTGCACCCTTAAAGCAGAAGCAGCTGACGCAGACAAGATTGAGAAATCTGACTAAGCTTCCCGGGTAGAATTCATTATTGACCTTATACAGCTACCGCTCACCTAAAAGGTCCATGCGAAAAAATGGTGTAGCATCGACGTAAAGTTCTCAGCGCCGGATGGCTAACTTGCGGGCACGAGGAATAACGCAAAGCACAGCGCGAACAAACGCTGGAGGCAGATAGTTCTACGCGTCTACTACCTGTATTGAAAAGATAGTTGTATGACAAAATCGCACGCCGTTATTTGAAAAGCTTCTTACCACATATTTATGTGTATTGCAAATGCCAAAAGTGAGAAGGGCTATCAGTGAAACCTTGTCCAAACAATGCGTGGTTAAACAACATACCCCGTCCGAATCGATGATGACCTGGGGCACAGTTCAAGCATTTCAGGATGCTTCACAGTCACCGGATTCAAGCCTGGCAACTGTCTTCGTATCAGTATTTTTCAATGTCGTCATCGCTTCTTTAGTAGTTCAATTGGATGGTGTATTCAGGAAGCGGTCCAGCTTGGGCTTGATACATTCTGTGGGACAGGGCCCATTGGCCACACATTGCTTTTTGCTGCAAACCCTTGGCGAATGGAATGAAACTTCTCGCCAAAATGTCGCATTTTGATGCGTGTGTGTTCAAGCCACAAACCATCCTAATCTACACTCACGTTTTTGCAGCTCACCCAATTCCAGTGTCCACTGAAGCAATCACACCCCATGGCAGAAAAAGTTTGGTCAAATACATTCCTAATATCGCGGAGGCCCGGGATGCCTAGGTGGGTCCCAAAGATTGGACACGTATTCTGAAGTCAGTTGTCTGTCTCTTTCAGTCCATCAGGAACACGTCGTAACTTTCAAAAATTCAATTCCATTGTGCTAATGCCGAGTGTCCATTTGAGGTTTTAAATCAATACATGAAGGATAACTATGTGGTATTTGTGCGTAACTCCAGTCCCGAAAGTCTGTGTGTGTCCGTATTTCTGGTTCAACGAGGGACCACTTGACAGCCGTGAGTAACCGTTTGACTACTACGACAAACGCTGTAGAGCGTGAGCTAGTTGAAAAAGACGAAGATGATTCATGTGACTGAGGTTTTAAATCAATACATGAAGGATAACTATGTGGTATTTGTGCGTAACTCCAGTCCCGAAAGTCTGTGTGTGTCCGTATTTCTGGTTCAACGAGGGACCACTTGACAGCCGTGAGTAACCGTTTGACTACTACGACAAACGCTGTAGAGCGTGAGCTAGTTGAAAAAGACGAAGATGACTTCATGTGACCCATTAGCTCCAGGTCATTCGTCTGTTAATGAGACACCACGCGTTTAATGTGAGATTTGTATTTCTTAAGGGATACAATAAGCAGACATGCAAAAACGCCGCTGAAGATTGCGCTGTGTGGTCAAGTCTCTCTGACATTACGGCTTTTGAAGTGCGCCAATTTTTTAGGTATCGTGGACCCCCAGGCCGCATTTTAGTCGTATGCGACAACTAGGTCCGTTCAGCTATCCGCTATGATCGGCGTAGGTTCCATATGTATAACTGATCAATGTCATGATCCTCCTAGCATAATTCGCAAGCTATAACGCCGCACTCTGTTGTTTAAATAAAAACGTGCCAGATTTTTCGACGATAATGAACGTGGAGCAAAAATTATTTACGGGAATGGCACGTCCGAATATTTTGAATCCACAAGGGCCATGTAGATTCTAAAATGTCCAGGGAATTATTTCAGCTGGAGAACTACCTGAAAGTTCCGTCCATTGTAAGTGCGTCACCTTATCCGTAGATCGCGGTTGTTTATTACATAAGGCATCGCATTCACAGTCAATGGTGTTTATTTATCTCGAAGATTCGCTTACATAAGCATACCACTAATGAAGATAATTTCCGATAATACATGAACATTAGACATAGACATTCCACATTACGAAGTGGCAAGCCTGAAAATGCCGTAGCCTTCGAAAAATCAATTCCATTGTGCGAATACTGACCGGCGTTTGTGGGTACCGCGTGTTAGCCAATTTAACTACCCAAATATTGCATCCTTTGGAAGTTCGCCTTTTGCGAGCCAAGAAAGGGATCAGGCCTGCCCTGAATGGTGAAAGTGTCGGCTTATCGAGATCAAGGCGCTTCTCCCCCCTCAAGAAGACTCAACTGCTGTGGAGCATTCCACCATAGCCCTATAAATACAAGTGTAATAACTTTTATGCTGTCTCATCAGAATCAGAGCGCAGCACGTTTGAAAGTGGTTTCGTCTTTCCCTCGTACAAATTTGTGAAACTACCGTTTTCAATATTCAACCTATTTACAGAGTTCCCACGTGCCATTTGTTGAATTTACTCAATTCAACACAACATTTACCTGATAACCCCTGCTATTTCGCAAACAATTCCTATTCCAATTCCGTCTCAATCCCTACACTAATCAGTCCAGGCTATTCTCCGCAGCCATCGTTGGACCTCAACGGACACGGGCGAAATGGCTTTCCGTCGAATTTAAGACGCGATATGCAATGCCACACCTACAAAACCTGGTAACAATTTGAATGGGTTTACAGGACAACCAGGTAAGCCAGCCAGTTAACTCTCCTGACCCACTTGCATGCTCCAGCTGACTCTACGTTGACGGTCCAATGCACTCCGCAACTAAGAAGAGGGTCAGTAAGAACTAAACCGAATTCCCACGGCTATACCCGAAAGGCCAGCGTGAATGTTCAGTTTTGAACAGGCTATTCGATGCGATACCGTAACTTCTGTCAAAAGCCCTGGAGGATGTTACCACAAGGAATGCAACAACCTGGACGAAAGTTGATCAAGAACATTCTTCGCTGAGCCAGTATCTGCTTCATCCAACCCTTGTCCCCGAACAAGGCCATCCAATTCTATAATGCGGAAATTAAGACAGTAAAGACGCCCTCACGAAGCCTGACAACGAATCGTTTCCACTTAGGTTGGTTACACCAGAAGGGAAGCCAGCGAGCACTTGACCTTCTAGTCACCTTTTACTCCCATCTGTCTTTCAGAAGATTTAGGAGCAGGCCAGCAGCATCCAACAGGGCCACACGGAGTTCAGGCGTCTATCTGAGGATCACCCTCTACAGGCACGAAATTTGAGCCACAGCAGTTTTAGGGAAGAGGTGTGAAACAGGCTTCTGCTAGGCACCAGTGCAGCCGACCCCAAAGTTATGACCAGACCAATTGTATTTATAACACATTGTGCTCCTTAAAGCATGCCGACGCAACCAGCCGCGAACCCGGGTAGCAGTTTCTACTCAACCACCACGGACCACTCGAATGCAATAGGCAACGATGCTCTGGAGTAGGCAGGCCTCGCGTGTAAGCGCCGCAAAGAACGCAGTGCTATCTGCCCTACGTTCCGTAACAGACGAAAAGGGTGCAAAAAAATTGCTCAGCCTGAGCAAACCACAGTCTAGGATGATGAATACCGCAAGCTGGTACTCTTAAACTCAAAATATCTTGCGAGTCCTTAGGTTAATCGGTTGAATCAGACATGATAGTAATGAGAGAAAGAAATGAATACGGGAGTTCTAGGTGATCTAAGAAAGAGAAATAAAATTCGAGCTCACCAATTATGTAGTGGATAACGCTAGCAAATACCAGCTCAACGCAGTTAAATCAAGTGAGTAAAAATAGGCGAGATGATACAACTCACAGTTCGTTGGTACAGTTAGTTATTACCACCACAATAAATCCAAATCGATCTCCTTCCTGGAATCTTCCTTAATATATTCCTAGATACTTTCTATCCCGTCGTAGTCTGAAAGGTAGATCACCGCTCGTTAATTCACTGACAGCGTAACTCGACACATCAAGAAGGGAACACGCCTTTCACGAAGTACAGAATTTGCATTGTGTGTATGCATCCATATTTCTTTGCTTCCATTTAAACAAAAGTTATTCGGTGTGAAGAGGAGAGGAATAAGCTTAGGTTTAATGGGAGATAGAAAGTGGTACAATCTGAGTAATGATAAGTTACAAAGAAAGTACTAATGTACAATGGTCAGAAGGACCAACATAGAACGCCCTCCTAGAGCGTTGCATAAACAAAATAAACGCTCGATAAGGAACGCTACTAAGATATGTACTTGTGCAGCCTCGCTGGTCAAGTCACTTTCCTACCAGAACCAGTATGAACAACTGGTTGTAAGTTATCCGGCTTTTGAGCTGCTACGTCGTTCGTGTTAAGTGGGGGCGTAGATAAGCGTTGTGATTGGTTGATAGGAGAGTATACGGTGGGATCAACGTGTGCTACTTTTAGTCGATCGACGCTGATGGTATCTTGAACACCTCCTTTGTGGATGACGAAATATTTAGGTCGGCGCGTAATAACGCGGCATGGGCCGACGTACGGTGGCTGTAACGGTTTCTTCACCTGATCAACCCTAACGAAAACGAAGTCACAATATTTTAGCACTGGGGAGATTTGTGATGCATGAGTATTCAGCGCGTTGGTTGAGCTCTAAGATGTCTCACAAGAAACGTAAACAATTAACATACATTGTTGGGTCTATTCTTATTGCTTCCTTTTGCCCAACAACAAACTCACCAGCTAGTCGGGGAGGGCTGCCGTAAACCATTTCGGCGGTCGAACAGCCTAAATCTTCTTTCACTGCAGATCGGATTCCAAAAAGTACGAGCGGGAGATGCTCTGTCCAATTTTGAAAATTACCGTGAGCAATCAATGCTGCCTTCAGCTGCCGATGGAAACGCCCTACTAAACCGTTGGCACACGGATGGTAAGCGGTAATGTGGATGTGCGTCGAGCCAAGGAGACGGCTAAGGTCTCGAAACAGCGAAGACGGGAACTGTTGACCGCGGTCCGTAGTGATTGTTGTTGGTACTCCGTAATGGGCAATCCATGACTCGGGAAAAGCTTGAGCCACGGTTTCGGAGTGTGTCTTTGATCGGCACGGCGACAAGCCAGCGTGTAAAACGATCAATTCATGTGAAAACATACGAAAAATTGCGTACGGAGGCCATGGGCCAACAAGGTCTATGTGAACATGGCTGAACCGACTATCAGGACTGGAAAAATGACCCAGAGGAGTAACAGTATGTCGATGGAATTTGCTCTTTTGACACTCAATACATTCACGAGCCCATATGGTGATGCCCTTATTCATATTAGGCCACACGAACTTATCGCTGCTAGGCTTCCGAGTAGCTCGGATACCTGGATGCGATAATTTATGTAACTGATTGAAAATCAACCAACGGAGTGAGGCAGGCATAAGTGGTCTGGGAGAACCTGTGGAAACGTCGCACGTGACAATTTCGGTTGAATTGGATATAGGAAGTTGTTGTAACTTTAGCGACGGAAAAGAAGACTGCACAAGTTCTGTATCACACTTTTGATGTACAGCCAGCTCAGATAGGGGAATCTCCGCAAAGCCTAAAGAATCAATCCGCATACGTGAAAGAGCATCAGCAACTACATTTGATTTACCTTCAATATAACGGATGTCAGTCGTAAATTGAGATATATATGCCAGCTGCCGGCGTTCTCGGGGAGAATATCGGTCGGGCGTACTTCGGAGAGCGAAGATCAATGGTTTATGGTCCGTCAAAACTGAGAAATATGGACCCTCTAAAAGATGTCCAAAATGGCGTATTGCCAGATATATAGCTAATAATTCTCACCCAGACGTTTTGTAACGGGTTCGTGCGGGGTGAAGACGTTTTGAAAAGAATGAGAGGGGTTGAAATTCTGCGTCTTTCAGTGTCTGAAAGACTGCACCTGGTGCTTCTTGCGAGGCATCTGTGGCGAGGTACAACCTGGTGCGTGGATCGGATGGAATATAATGCAAGAACGTCGCGTGAGTCAAGTAGGATTTCAGTCGGTCGAATGCTAGGAAAGCTTGTTCGTTAAGAATTAACTTGCGAGTGCTCTTTCAAAGTAAATCGGTGAGAGGTTGAGCAAGTTGAGCGCACTCGGGGATGAATCGACGGTAGTAATTGACTAAACCCAGAAAACGACGCAGCTGTCCTACGGAAGTTTGGGCGGGGTAGTTAGCCAACGTGTCTACTTTTGAGGGTTTTGTTCTGATGCCTTCATCGTCAATGATGCGGCCAAGCACTTCAAGGGAAGGTACACCGAATTCACATTTCGCAACTTGGAGAACGATACCATGTTGTCGAAAACGTCCAAAGACGGTTTTTAAATGGTTCATATGTTCAGTGTGTGAACTGCAGGCAATGAGAACATCATCTATGTAGGCGCAAGCGAAATTTAACCCACGTAAGACGTGTTCAATCAAACGTTGGAAGGTCTGGGCAGCATTGTGTAAACCAAAGGGTATTCGAAGGAATTCGAATAGGCCGAAAGTAGTGGTAATTGCCGTTTTCGGTATATCGTCACTGGCTACTGGTATCTGGTTATAAGCAGGGACAAGGTCGAGTTTCCAGAAAAAAGTCTTCCCGTCCAAGGTCGAAGCGAAATCATGAATGTGGGGTACAGGGTACTTGTCTGGAACGGTGGGCTTGTTAAGCGCACGATAGTCTCCACAAGGTCGCCAATCGCCACTGGTATTCTTCTCCACTATGTGAAGTGTCGATGCCCAAGAAGAACTAGATGGACGTATAATGCCCAACTCGAGCATGTGCTCAAACTCACGTTTGGCTGTAGCCAGCTTGTCTGGTGCTAAACGACGAGGACGCGATGACACAGGGTTTCCGGTGGTGAAAATCTTGTGTGTGAACTCGTGATGCAGTTGCATTGGAAACGCGGAAGATTGGAATATGTCGTTGCAATCCTTGATCAAGGCAGCATGTGGGCCAGCTAAATCAGGGGTGAGGACCTTGATTGCAGGAGGCTTTGAACAGCACTAGATTCCTGTGGTGCTGAAATTGGTTGCTTCATCCACCAGTCTGCGACCTTTCACGTCTACTAGAAGACCAAAGTGTGAGAAAATAAGCCCCTAGGATAGCAGTTTGTACATCGGCTATTAAAAATACCCAACGAAACGTGCGTCTAAGACCTAGGTTAAGCGTCATGAAACAATGGCCATAAATGAGGATTCGAGACCCGTTTGCTGCACGAAGTGTAAGAGCCGTGGTTGAGTGACGTTCCTTGGGTGAAGACGGTAAGATGCTGACATCAGCACCAGTATCGACTAAGAAACGCTTGTGGGTCAGCTTATCTGTAACGTGAAAAAGGCCACTTACGTTGGGGCCAAGAACTGTTGTCGCCGTTGCTGTCTGGCCTTGTCGTTCCCCTGTTGACCATGGAAGTTACAGGGTTCGACACAATTACGTGCCTTCGAGCCAAGCTTTCGATGGTATCGGCAGATCCATGTAGAGTCGTCACGGTTGCAGAATTAACGTGAACGTGTAGGACGAGAGCGTGAAGTTGAGCGAGAGCGGTGAGTTAGTTTGGCAGAAATTTGGGAGATCTGTAGAGAAAATTCTGAAACTTGTTGCTTCAGGGCTTCAACGTCGGTCTGTGTGTTTGAAGTCATGGCTACTGATTGCACTGAGGGAGAGGGCTCAGTAACGTAGTAGGAAAACACTTGGTCAGCCAATCCGGCCAATTTTGGTAGCGTTGTGTCTTCGTCAACAACCGACAAGACTTTTCTTATACCCCAGGGAGGGTTTGCAACCACAACATTTTGAGGATGCTCTCATTTACCGCCTACTTTCTTCGTAGCTGTGTCATATGCCGGAGTAGTTGAGCGGGGGTACGATCACCTAGTTCCACGCCGGCAAGTAAATCACGGAGGTTCTGTTCATCGGTGGCTGCTGTTCTCATAATCAGAGCATTTTTAGTACATCGTATGGGTTTACATCGGGTTTCTCGTAGATGGTGTCAGCAGTTCCGACGTCAGCTTCAGGTGGAAGATGTGCAAAAACGCAACTATACTTGGTTTTTTGTGATCTAACGGAACGGCGCTCAAAAACTGCCTCAGCCTGAGCGAACCACAGTCTAGGATGATGAATACCGCAAGCTGGTACTCTTAAACTCAAAATATCTTGCGAGTCCTTAGGTTAATCGGTTGAATCAGACATGATAGTAATGAGAGAAAGAAATGAATACGGGAGTTCTAGGTGATCTAAGAAAGAGAAATAAAATTCGAGCTCACCAATTATGTAGTGGATAACGCTAGCAAATACCAGCTCAACGCAGTTAAATCAAGTGAGTAAAAATAGGCGAGATGATACAACTCACAGTTCGTTGGTACAGTTAGTTATTACCACCACAATAAATCCAAATCGATCTCCTTCCTGGAATCTTCCTTAATATATTCCTAGATACTTTCTATCCCGTCGTAGTCTGAAAGGTAGATCACCGCTCGTTAATTCACTGACAGCGTAACTCGACACATCAAGAAGGGAACACGCCTTTCACGAAGTACAGAATTTGCATTGTGTGTATGCATCCATATTTCTTTGCTTCCATTTAAACAAAAGTTATTCGGTGTGAAGAGGAGAGGAATAAGCTTAGGTTTAATGGGAGATAGAAAGTGGTACAATCTGAGTAATGATAAGTTACAAAGAAAGTACCAATGTACAATGGTCAGAAAGATCACCATAATCAGCCCTACTTTCCGCAACAGTCGACAAAGTTGCATGAGTGAACTCCACACCCACGTCACGATTTCTTAACGGGGCTGGTTCAAACGTTCGGAGACAATCGGCGAAACCTACCGGCAAATGAAGCACATGCGTTGACCTCGAAATCGGGGAATGCTGCGAGAACCGTACAACCAGTACGAATGTACAACTGCCAATCTCGAGCTCCGTTCCGTCGAACGTGGCCTCTTTGACTGTGAACACAGTGGTTGCCCAGGACCCTGACAGCCAAGGCCTGACCACAGCAAAGTCAAACTCATTGGAGCTGCGAAACCTCCATTCAACCTGTCAGATTTCACCACCCATCCGTCTCAACAAAGGGTAGTTATATTAACACACTTTGTTGCCTAGCAAACTACTAATCTTCAAGATACACACCAGATGCTTGATCCTCTCAGATGAGCAGACAACACTAGTTCTGACACTACGCAGCCTTCTCGCTGTTGTGAATTACACGTTAGATTCGGTCCCTTGAACCGCTCTTCCGCACATTTTGGTGTGCCTTAAAGCACGGAATCTTTAGACAGCATTTAGAGGAGATAAAGGTAGATTTATGCAGCTGTAATTCTGGGGTGGTCACAAGGTTTTCCTCAAGGCCTAGCTAGATTCCTTGTGGCGGGCATGAACTCGAACAGAAAACGTTCGATTTTGATAGGTCCGTTTTCTGACCAATAAGGGCAGGCCTCCCGTTTGGCGTCAGCCTATTAGTGACGCATCTGTCCAATCGACGTGGTGTTCGGCTGTTCTGATTACTTCCCTCAGCCTCCCCTCGTCAGCCGTAATCTGGGCACATATTGTACGGTGGTTAGACCCACTACGTCCGCCGATCGTCATTATTAACGACTGCAAGACACCAGTGATAGGTACTGATGCCCACACATCACACACATGGTGGAAGAAAGTCCTAACGAAGGACAGGATCTCACCTTGGATATATCCAAGGTGAGATCCTGTCCTTCGTTAGGACTTAGGGGCTTATAAGCCCCTGCTGTACATTGGGAGAAACAAAAACAGGGCAAGCTGTTTTCTCGGGAGACCATTTGGCATGTATCAGCGTTACTGCTACAATGCTACCATCGGACTAAAGCGATGCTCTGAAGATACCGATTGTCAAGCACCAAAAGTTTCATAACACACTCAGCTCGCAGCTGCTGGATCTCTGATTTATGTAACAATATAAGGTGCACTGCAGAATTCTACATCCAACCAGTGACCATCACTAGCTTTCGTTGTCCATCAGATACCCTAGTCTTTCCTTAGACTTTGCTGTTTGGTATTTGAGACATTGGCATGCGCAACCATGCTGGTTGCTGGCTGGTATGGGCCTCCTAGATCGCTCAGGACTGTTGACTTCAATGATATCCATAGGTCATGTGACCACAACGTGGATGTCGGACAGGCATCTCTGAACGCTGCTAGCACAGTTCCTTTTACAGGTTACCCTTCTTCGCCCACGTGTCCATTATACATGCAGTGTCGCTTCTTACACAGATGAGCTGTCTCAAATCAATACTGCCGAGCTATGATAGTTCTCCCAAAAGGATAGATTGCTGCGCCTCCCGTTGGTCTACGATGATCTGAGGGAAAGCGAATTGTCAGAAGCACTCGCATGCCGGCGTTGTGTACCTCAAAAGGGACGGTAGCCTCGAATCGTGGCTCTCCGTCGGTAGCTGGTGGTCAAATAGTCTAATTAGCTTGTATCCGACTTGCATTTAGTTGTCTCCAGGTTACACGCCGCGCGCGTTTTGTNGGGAAAGCGAATTGTCAGAAGCACTCGCATGCCGGCGTTGTGTACCTCAAAAGGGACGGTAGCCTCGAATCGTGGCTCTCCGTCGGTAGCTGGTGGTCAAATAGTCTAATTAGCTTGTATCCGACTTGCATTTAGTTGTCTCCAGGTTACACGACGCGAGCGTTTTGTTTCGGAACTTGGTGCTGGCCAGAAGGAGGAGTCGCCCTCTGTTTTCTGAGCATCAAGCATCGGTAGTTCCCAGTTGCTTAGTCCGAATAGAATGGTTTTAGCCCTTAGTTTCATGGTCGGACACCCAAGACAGTCGGAGGATGAGGGGTTTCGGCCGCGGACCTATCCTCAAGCTTTCGATTCGAGAGTTTGATCTCTTGAGTGGCATATAGTAGGGTTCCTCTGCAAGCCATGGCTTAAGAGTCTTACCTGCTGGACCGCGGGAGGCTGACCGGTTCAGCCTGAGGGCGCTGAGAATACGGTATAACTAATGTACTCCTAATGTCACTCGGCACACCACGTGCGTTGACAGCTTCATAGGGTGTCATCATCATCATTGACAGCAACACCACAGGAGAAACAGACACTCTGTCACTATACAACCATGTTTATTTGTGTTAATAAAACTTTATATTGGAGAGAAGGAAAGTGCAACAGATAGAAGATCCTAGGGTTAGTCTACCACAAGTACACCACACATGGACAATCTGGATAGAAACTGGCAACATAAATGCCATTCACTTCAGTTAGCTGCCACATCTTTCAAGCACAGAGGGTCACGTGGGCCTGGAGGCAACGCTTACGAACAGCACCCAGACTTTTTGTGATACCCTCCACTCTCTGCAATTTCATTTTCTATCCATCTCTCGGCTTCCGTCATCCCCTAATTGAGTACGGAAAATAACACTGTTCCGTTGGCATATGTAACACATGGGCAAACCACCTTAGTGTAGTGGGAGTCGATGACTTAGTTAATCGATTATTGATCCGTTGAGTAGAATGAGAAGACTTCGCCTAAGGATAGGCTTTATTCAACATATAAGCACAGTATAGGTTGAAATGACAAGTGAAAGTGAATTAATGGAAATAGCAGTAAAGCGTAACTTTCAGTACATTCACTCCGGCAGGCAAAATGTCAGTTGAACCTAACAGAAATGTGTTGTTGGTAACAGAAAATGAACGTAGTGTGGATGAACAATTGAAAATGGTTAAAGTAATTTTTAGTATTTTGAGGGTCTGAATGGAACACTGAAATAATGTTTTTTCGTGAACGCAAGAAAGTTTGCAACACCTGATCTAGACTTCGCGGCTACTTAAATTGTAGGGACGAGTGCGTTGCTGTTGCATCAGAAGATTCTGAGCATTTTCTAATATGCTCGTTTTTGGTCTACTTCGAATATCCGGTAATATTCCAGCATTTCCTTCACTGTTGTTATCATCCGATAACATTTGAGACTCGAGCTGAACATTTTCTGATCCCCTATCGCCACCTGCGGGTGCGAGTTGACGGATAGAAACTGTTTGGTCCCTACCGTCTTTGAGCCGAATATGGGCATACTCAGGATTGCATTCTAGTAACGTCGCTTCTTCCACAATTGGGTCATATTTTGATGTGCGGTCAAACGACTTCACAAGGACAGGACCTGGTGATGTTAGCCAGCTAGGCAGAGATGGTCCGTACGATGATCGACGCTCGTGAACAAACATTCTCTCATGTGGCGTTGAATTAGTAGCCGTACAGAGTAACGACCGAATGGCATGCAGAGCATCGATGAGCATATGTTCCCAATGTCCAACGTCGAGATTACGAGATGTTAGACCCAGTGTGATAGCTTTCCAAAGCGTTCCGTTTAGCCGTTCCACTTGTCCGTTGCCCTGGGGGTTATAGGGAGTGGTTCTGCTGGTAGCTATATGCCTGCTATGCAGAAATTCTTTGAGTTCGACGGACATGAATGAAGGGCCTCAGTCCGAGTGGATATAGGCTGGCATACCGAATATTGAAAACAGTTGACATAAACAACTGATGAGTGTCGATGCTTTCATATCCGGACAAGCGAAAGCAAATGGGAATCGCGAATACTCATCTATGATCGTTAGCAGATATTTGTTACGAGTAACCGAAGGTAAAGGTCCTTTAAAGTCGATGTTCAGGCGTTCAAACGGCCGGGTAGCCTTTATTAGTTTTCCCTGTAAATGACGATGAAACCGAGGTTTTATTTGAGCACATTCCCTGCACTGTGCGCCAACGGCCCTAACTTCGTTCAACGCATATGGGAGATTTTTCGATCTGACAAAGTGAAACATTCTTCGGACTCCGGGTGGCATAACCGGGTATGTATGGTCAGCAGTTCGGAAGAATTAGACACGGAGCTACAAAACTGGCGGGATAGTGCGTCGGCAGCTTGATTCTCTTTGCCCGAACGATAAACGACATCATAACTGAAGGGAGAAAGTTCGATGCGCCACCTTAGTACCTTATCATCTTTAACTTTACCTTTATGGTTGGTTCATACATAAAGGCAACAGATCGTTGACCCGTTATCAACTTGAAGTGATTACCAATGAGGTAATGCCACCATTTTCCTGTAGATTCAACTACTGCATATGCCTCCTCTTCAACAGCGGAATGGCGTTGCTCAGATGGAGACAGTGTTCTGGAGAAAAAGGCCACTGGTCTTCCGTTTTGATTTAGGGTGGCTGCGATTGCCACATCAGACGCATCTGTCTCGACTACCAACGGTTGTGTGTAGTCGATAGAAACAACCAGGGCGTTAGCCAGTTCCGATTTCAGTACGTGAAACGCCGTTTTCACCGATTCAGGTAGAGGAAATATTTGGTTGTGCACGAGTGGATAAATTTTATCAGAAAAATGTGATATCCAGTGCGAATAGTATGAAAACAACCCGATCGCTCGCTGTTGGGATTTTTGGTTACTGGGTAGCGGAAGATTGCGGAGTGGTTGCAATCTATCGGGGTCTGGTTTGATAGTACCTTTAGATACTTCATAACCTAACAACCGTACAGTTCTTGTACAGATTGTACTCTTTGCTTCATTGAAAATGAGTCCGAAACGCCGCGCCACTTCTTTGAACTTGGCTAAATTAGCATCATGTTCTTCCATAGACTTACCACATATAGTGACATTGTCTATATATGCAAAAGTGTCAGCCAGTTTCTCTTTGGCAATGATTTCATTAATTGTGCGTTGGAAACAAGCAACGCCGTTCGTCACACCGAAGGGTATCCGACAAAATTGGTACAAATTGCCATCAGCCTCGAAAGCAGTATATTTACGTTCGTCGGCGCGGATAGGAATTTGATGATAGGCACTGCGTAGGTCGAGTGTGCTGTATAATTCATAACAAGCGATCTTTTCTATCATTTCATCGATGCGTGGGAGTGGATACGCGTCCAGATACGTATAACGGTTAATTGTTTGACTATAATCAACCACCATTCGTTTCTTGTGACGCTCGTTGGTTGTGACCAAGACTTGAGCGCGCCATGGTGACGTTGATGGCTCTATAACTCCATCACGCAACAGGGTATTTATTTCCTTGCGAATAAAAAGTTGATCAGGAAAAGACTGACGTCTGGTTTTTGTCGCGACAGGTTTACACATTGGTGATAGATTCTGGAACAAAGTCGGTTCAGGAACCTTAGCAGCTGTCAAATTGCAAAGGGAAACAGGTGGTCGGGAACCGCCGAATGGTATTTCTAATCCCTCGTGCAGGTTGAGGAAGTCGTGACCGAGCAACACATCAGCACATAGATGCGGCAGAACGGATAGCCTGACATTTTTGTAATCGAAGTCTTTTAGCTGTAGGTGCACCAGACAATGTCCAAGGGTATCACTCACAAAAGATGTGTTAGCCATAGAGATTTTGCTTCTTGATTCAAGTACTCGCCAGCTATACTTATTGACGACTGATGCTGAGATATAACTCTCAGAACTACCAGTATCGACTAGGGCTTGGAGACGGACACCGTTAACATGAACATGGCTAATCGCTCGTTGTAGGCATACGGGAGCAGACGCAACAGTAAGCGCCGACAACAAAGATTGAGTAGTCGCCGTCTGTGGCTTGATTTTCTGTTTGGAACGACAAACTGACTGAAAGTGACCCTTTTTACCACACAGCTTGCATATGGCATCTCTGGCGGGACAGGCTGTTCGCGGATGTCGGCTATAGCCACAAAAGAAACATTTATTAGTTACCGCAGAAACCAGGATTGTATCTTCTGACTGGGCTGTATCTTGAATTAAGCCACTTTGTGGAGCAGCGTTGCAAGGGTTGGATGAGATGGGTACTTGATACGACAATGCCTGTTTGTATGCCGATTCTAATGCTTTAGATTTTTCTACGGTTTCACGTAGCGTCAACGTATGGTGCTCCAACAACCTCTGGCGGATTTGAGTAGACTGAATGCCCGATATAAATGCGTCCCTGATAGCTTCGTCACGACGTACATCGCCTATCACACTTTGATAATTACAATCAACAGCTAACGTCCGTAACTTTTGCACATACTGATCGAGTGTTTGCTCATTGTCTTGTTTGCATGTGTGAAGAACGTGTCGAGCGAAAATTTCGCTTTTGGTGGGGGCATAGATTGAACAAAGAGTATCGACAGCTTCTTTGAAAGTGGTGCACTCAGAAACGGATTTATAGACAGAAGGAGAAAGATAATTGATCAAAAGTTCCAGTTTGTCCGGATTATGCGTCTCAATACAAGATAAAAAATGGGAGAATGTACGATACCAGTGAGTCCATTGGTCGGTTGCATCAGGAGCGTATGGATCCGCGTCAAATCTGGCTGGTTGAGCAAAGCGTTCCATGGATGAGAAATAATATGTTGAATAAATTGTAGTGGGAGTCGATGACTTAGTTAATCGATTATTGATCCGTTGAGTAGAATGAGAAGACTTCGCCTAAGGATAGGCTTTATTCAACATATAAGCACAGTATAGGCTGAAATGACAAGTGAAAGTGAATTAATGGAAATAGCAGTAAAGCGTAACTTTCACTACACTTAGCTTGCAGTGCTTGTTTCATTTCTTGAGTGGAGTACGTTCTAGTTCACCAGGGACCCCGTTTCCTGAAAGCCTCATTAAGAGTTCGTCGATTCCAGCCGTGGTTCCAAGACATAGGTAGTCAAAGACCTGAAGACCTGAGAAGACGACTGCCGAACACCTGAAGACGTCTCAGTTCCACTGCTCGAGTCTCACAGCCATACAACAAAACAGCCCGTACTGTAGCTTGATACACACGTCCCTTGAGATTTAGGGATAAACCATTCTGACGCCCTAAGTGTCTCAAATTAGCAAGCGCGGCCGGAGACTTGCAGATTCGTGCATTCATCTCACCTGTCACACTACAATCAGAACTAATACAACTTCCAACATACTTAAAACGCTCCGCAACTTCCAGTATATCTCCCTGGATTGTAAGTGGCGTGTTTCGTGACTGCACGTCCACGAGCACGACCTTACACTTTGTAGGTGCGAAGTGCATACCGAAGGACGGGATGACTGGTCGTTTAATCCAAAAACACCTGCGCCTTCTCCTCCTCTTCAAAGATGAGAACGGTGTCGTCTGCATACTCCAGGTCGACGAGGTTTTCTTCACGAGCTATTTGGACATCAGGGTTTTGGAGACCTTTCAACATTCATCTCATTATCTCATCTATCACAAAGTTAAACAGGAATGGGGAGAGTGGGCCTCCTGACAGACACCACTCTATGTAGGGAAGCTTTTGGATAGCTCTCCATACACTCTCACACGTCCAGAAGTCTGGGAATACAAAGAGCTTATTATGTTCACAAACGTCTGGAGCATTCTTGGTGGGCAGGCTTGTCAAGAAGAACAGGCCGATCAACCGAGTCGAACGCGCCTCGGAAATCCAGGAATACTAGAATTGTCGGTCGCCTATACGTATGGCGTGTGTGTAGCTTTGGTCAACGTAGCCCCTACCGTTCCAGAATCCTGCTTGCTGCTCTTGAGTCAGTATCTCGCGAATCACCGTAAGGCGATGAAGCACAATTGACGCCAACAGTCAAACTTACCCCCCTGTGGTTACCACACTCACTACGCTCATCTTTTTTTGAAAACAGTTGTCTGGGACAGACTCCTGTTCCCAAATGCAAGCAAATAGATCGGACAAGCACTGACTGAGGACTTCACCCCCGTCTTTGAACAGTGCGGGTGGAAGGTCATCCGGACCAGGAGCTCGGTAGCGCTTGAGAGAACATATGCAGTCGTAAACCTCCGAGGCCGTAGGTGGTTCCACGTTCACCGTCCAAGGTACTACTTCACCTGTGGGCTCTAGATGAATGCCAGCTGGTGGCCACGACAGTTGTTGTTCGAAGTATTCAGCCCACCGGTCGAGGCGTTCTTCTTTATTTGAGGTGGTCAATCCCTTTCGATCCTTGATGGTTTCGCTCACAGGTAGTTCCCTGAGACTGGTCGCACGGACCAACTGAAATAATCTTCGGGCATTACCGTCTTTCTGGGCCTCTTCCATTCCTTTGGCTTTCTGTGTCCACCATACTCCACGGTCAGCTCGCACGTTCACTTTCACTTGACGTCTGATAACTCTTCGCACCGGGTTATGTTCGGTACCGGCTGGGATATTTCTCCGAGATTTAGGCAGTGCCGCCGTTCGGTCTGATATCCGATGCCTGGGTGCGTCTGATGGTGCCGTGCCACAGGCAAAATTCTCAGCATTATGCAAAGAGGTGGAAATTTCGTCCCAGTATGCGTTTACATCTGATGGTTGAGCGTTTGAAAGAATCCAGAGGACGATTCTGGTAAATTCATCTAACATCCGGATCCGCCAGCCTCTCAGTTGCTAAGCTATTTGTTCGCACCCTACGTGGTCCAGGACAACGTAGGGAAAAGCGACTCCGGACTAGTGCGTGGTCAGAGTCCACAAATCTGCTCCAAAACTACCGGTAGTCAGTTATTGATTCGCGCCGTCGGTAACTGATGGCAGTGTGGTCGATTTGAGTTTGTGGCCGGCCTGCCGTTGGAGGTCGCCATGTGGCCAGGCGACTTCGGCTGTTTCGGAAGTTAATACTGCATAAAAACAGCCTGAGATCAGCACAAGGCTGAAGCAATCGTTCCCCATTGTCCGTACGTACCGAGTCCAGTCCATGTCGACCTCCTTATTGAGTCTCATGCACTAAGGCTGCCTGTGCATTCATATCTCCGGCAACCCCCGCCTTGTCTGAGCTTTTAGCTCGCCACAGCAGAGCATTCAGGGCGTCGTAAAACCCATCTTTGACGGTGTCAGAGCTACAATCAGTTGGGGCATAGGCAGACACGATAAACAGACATCTATCAACTTGCCGCTTGTGAGACTTCTTCACAGACGTTGCCAGACGAACCGCACAGAGGCGACTATCAACAGGTATCCAGTCAAGTAGGGATACTTCCGCCCGGTGACTTAGCACAATACCAACCCCTGCACATCCCGCCGCAGCCACCTCTGGATCACCAGAGGTGCGCAGCCGGAAGGGAGTGGAGACTGACGGGGCAGTGAGTTCAATCACTGTGCTTGCATCTCGAATTCTCGTTTCTAAGACACACCACACATCAATACCAAGCGAGTCCAGTGTGAGTACAAGAGCAGTTTGTTGTCCTGCTTGCTTCAGAGTGCAGACATTGAACGTGGCCAGATAGACTTAGTGTCGAGGCTTGAAGACTGATTTGGAGATACCTGAGGATGTCGGCACCATGTGACGAAGAGATGCTGCACGCAAAACCGATGCATGACGAATGGACTCATCGGACCTAAGTGAGGGACCTACAAAGAGACAGTTATTAATGGGATGGAAAGAGGGGGGAGAAAAAGTATGTGAAAGATAAAGAAGGGAGGCGTCAGCAGTAGCCTATTTTCGCTTATCCGCCCTGCTGTATGCAGCAAGTAAGGCGATCCGGCTGATGTGGAGTGTGAGTATTGTTAGTTGTGAATGTCATGGTTGTACGAGGGCTGGGATACTGCCAGGGCGTCCACGCGCAGATCAACCCATTGAAAATTGAGAGAACTCTTTGAAAGTATTGACAGACCCATAATCTTAGTCTTTGTAGATCAGCTCGTTCTTAGTGGTATCCTTTCTCATCACTCTATAAAGACGCACTGGTGTGGTTCTCAAACAACGGTGCACAGCATCCCGGATAGGTGGTATTCTGACGTGCACACAGTGGTCCCCATCAATTACAGTGCTGCTGATGCTGGAAACGCAGAAAGTGCAAGCTACACTACGAACCAGGTTCATACTCCACCTACAGGCCAAGTGAGAAGTGTTCTTCACAGCACATTAACCTGACACCACTAAGCCACCAGAGATGCCGTAACAGTTTTCCCCCCTCAGACAGCGAGTATGTCCACGTAAACGACCGACCGATCCCATTAAGGACCTCCACACAAGCCAATGAACCAATCGAGGTATGTGCAACTACGTATTAAAGACTAAACGTCTGAAAAAATAATCTCTTAGTTCGAAAATGCAATGGAAGCCAATCTCACCAAGACTTTATCATGCTCCGGCGAATGGCTACTGTCTGCAGTCATAAACGGCGTCACACAAATGGGCATAACATGAGACATGCTATCAGCTTTGGATGTTTGTGATCTTGGAAAGCTTTGTCATCGATGGTATTGGAGCATCATGCAACCTTCCTCAAATGCGTCATGTCGAAGAAATTCCGGATTGAACAGCATCAGCTGCGTGTTACAAATGTATGGTTCCTGAACCGTAACTAGGTAAAGCAGTGGGCAGTGTACCGTAAGTGACTGCTAAACTAACGTTCACTTTACACCCTTTCCATGAGTCCAAGCTCGAAATCATATAAAGTCAACTGTAAAGAGCCAAGTAAACCGGATATGAAACGACTGAAGAACAGAAAAGCCCTCGAATAAAACGGTCCAAGCTGGGGCCTTCTCGAGCCACTTTAGAGGCCATTTCCTTGTGGAAAAATTAAACGTGTTCCGAGAGACCGAGACACTTCACTGTTGCTACAAATCTTCAAGGAAAGCGATAGAGTTGTCTGTGATAATTATCATGAAATCGGTGTTTATATTCCCACCCGTCTTTCACAAACTAGTTATAAACGCACGAGGCCGAAACAATGCCTCTCAACTGGCCGGAGACCCTTTGCCTACCGGGCTTTTGCTTCATGATGGTCTCGTGATCTTTCGTAGAGCGGAGGGTTGCTCATTAACAAGAGTTACTACTCCCTTTTCGAATCCGCTTTTGACAACCTACTGACTACTCGGGTTTGTTCGACAGGTTACCGCAAGACAACAGAATAATCGGATGATTTTGTGAGCAACTTGAGCGGGCACTCCTGTCGTGACTGATTCTATCGCTGATCCTTCTGAACATGGCTGAAACCCATCATATCACCTGTCACATGGACCTGACGCGGTCTGCGCCTTGTTGGTTAGAGGCACCGCTTAGTCTTTTCGAACTCGATAGCTATATTTGTCGCCTACGTATGCCCACTTCAGATCCCCGATCCTCTCTGGTTGTACGGCAAGCGAATTCCTGATCAGGTGGGCCAGGATAGCTTGCCAACCTGTGGCGCCAACTCACCAATGACAGACATGGCTCAGTTACGCAGTCAGTGGTATGTCTCCATCAAATTTATCGCCTTCACTGCGCAGTTTCTCGCCTCGCGAGATAAAATAACAGTAACAATAATTGAGTGCATAGCTGCCACGACAACCGAAGGAAGCACAAGTACTGAGACACTGCCAGTTTACTTTAGCCTAGACAGGAGCAGTCGAGATGTTGAGGTCAGCTTTGAACCATGGATCTTCCAGTCAGTAATTTCGCACCCTAATCGCTGAGCTATCCCGGGCATCATGAGATAGCCACACTGGTTCAAAATTAACCAGTTGATTTGGTTATGAATTCCAGTGATTGACCCTATTTGTTTTCGCCAATTTTTCGGTGACCATATCTTTAGCAGATGAAACAAACGTATCCTTGTTACATGATTGTAAATGATAAACTGAATCAAAACTGACTAGAGCTACTCAGGTCTGCACAAACCAGGACACAGAACTCTCATCAAAATGAGTACATTGGAATCTTTCCATTTTCCTGGGTAGTGTTGGGCGATTCCCATGTACCTGAGTTCAAGCTTCAAAAGATGATACGTTGTCGGCCCCGGCTGTGAGGTTGCTGCTATTTTGCAGCAGTGGAGTATCAGTGTGAACACTGATATTGCTGTCTCTGATGATGATTATTGCTGCCATTTTCTTCTTGCATTGCTTAACTGTAACATCGTGAAGGATTTTGTGATCCGAACAGACTAACATCAATGTTCAGTTGAAATGAACGAACGTCAAACGACAGCATGTATTGTCTTTGTTAACGGTCCCTTGGAGTGTGCTACCCAAGTCTGGTAATTTTTGTCTGAGAAACAAAACTGCTACGGTTTGTCGCTCAGCGCAATCTCTGACGTTTCTAATTTTCCATCTTAGAGGGCCTGTTTGAGGCGTCCATCTTTTAGCTCTCCGTACTCCTTTTTAAAAACAGCTAGGCGATTAGTATCGGTGCTGTCCATTTTTATGCCCACCCTCAGGTAGCCCACCAGTATTTTGGGCGTTTTTCGTGTACAGTCACAGCCCATACTTTATTTTCTGCTCTTGGAGAGCTTGCTACACTCAGGTGCAACTGACATAGGGTCTCATAGACTTATCCAAAGACCTGAATAATGGGCTAGATGCTTCCATATGGAACTCATTTAAACTAAATCGCCTTTTTGTTTGATATTCGTTTTCAGCTCCTTGTAAACCCACCCTACTTGCCGTTGAATAATGCTACTTCAAGAAGCCATTGACTCTGCATGTGCCATCGATGTGAATGCAGCAGATATTACTTCGGAAGATTTGCACCAGTTTGGTATCCGCAATGTTACCCTTAGGGATTATCAACTCTCTGGTGTTTCTTGGTTGGCTAGCTGTTCCCTTCAAAACCGTGGGGCTATATTGTGCGATGAGATGGGTCTGGGGAAAACATGTCAGGTGAGTGCTCTGAGGAAGTTCAACTGAATGATGAACTAGGTCATAGCATTTCTTTCGGCCTATTTTCGTCGTAAACCTCATAGTTCAATCTTGCTGGTGTGCCCGCTGTCGGTGATGGATAATTGGATCAACGAACTGAATAGGTAAGAACTAGCTGTTTTTCGTGCTGGTATTAACCACGTTGCAACAGATTCTTCCCATCGATAGGCTTCCTCATTTATTCTGGTGACCAAACTGTTCGTGAAGAGAAGCGTTCTGCGTTCAAGGCCAAACCCTGTCCGATTCTTTTGACCACTTACGAGGTAAGGTATTTCGCGTGAAATCAGACGGTTTCCTTCAGCTTTGCATAAATGATCAACTCTTCTTAGAAACGGTATCTTGGGATATCCTCGTTGTGGACGAGGGACATCGACTGAAAAATTCGGATTCCCTGCTTTATAAGGTGCTATCCGAGGTGGGTCTGCCTTCCATTCGTTTAATTGGGCCGTGGTTTTTTAGTGTTGTAACGGTTCTCCCTCAGAACTTTAAGGATTGCTGGCCCAGTCTAATTTTCCGACCAGATACAGATTTTCAGGTTTTGATCCAAGTCCGCGTAACCTGTCTTAGTTGGCTTTAGTTAGTGTAGTTTCACAAGAAATCCAGGCGTGAGGTTAGCTAATTATAGGTCTACCGACGTCTTTGCATTTGTGCCTCATTTATGCCAGCTCTTTTAGTTAGTAACCCAAGAACTAAGTACCGGAAACCGACGTTTTTCCTTACGTGCATTTCAACTAAAAATACCGATGTGAATTCGGTTACCTTCAAACACGAGTTCCAAGCGACTTGTGAGTTGCACGACTTGACAGCTATTCAGCAGCTTACCTGCTTGAATTAAGGTTTCGAACCTTTTCAGTAATGTATGGTACGTGGGTCTCCATAGGATGCGCAACAACAAACGGCTGAAAAGGCCCGGCTGGGTTGGTGAGTGAGCTCAAGTTGCGGCCCGATTTCTAAGGTCCAATTCAACTTTCCACTCTTTTTCGCTATTCTACAGTTCGCACTTTGTTGTGAAAGTCCGGTAGTGCCCTTTGAACGAAAGTTGTGACGATAAGGACGCTTTCTGCCATATAAGGTTGCCAGTACTTTTCACGACATTCTCACTAGATATCCGCGAGGCTGGCTCATTCGTTGAAGTATACTGGAACACGAAGTAATGAACAATGCTAACTTTCGTCGCAGCCAAGCAAGCCATTTATCGCTTTTACTAAAAACGATTAACTGAAAATTACAAATTGCTTCTTCCTGCTCGGCGGCGACTGGTTTGAAACCGATATTAGTTCCCTTATCTGATCGCTTAGCCTTTTTGGAGCCTTTTGGCCACCGTCCTAATAGAAAGAACTGCTTTTTGACGGAATACACCCATCCGCAGATAACATCGATGTGACTCATCTGAATCCCGCGTTCATACTATCAACCGAATTTGGTCGGAAGTGGAATGTTATGCGGGGGTGAGTTGGACCAAGTGGTTGGAGTGCGAATTTACTGACCGGAAGGTCCGTTGTTCGAATCCGACCTCTGCCTCTCGACTTCCCCTGTCTAGGCTTGGGCGACCTGGTAGTATCCCAGCCCTCGTGCCTTCTTCGTGTGGCACAGTAGCTAGGCACCGAGAGGGTGCTACAGCTAAACGATCAATCAGTCATCAGAATGTTATGCTAAGGAAATATGTCGATTTCTCAAATGCCTTGCCAACTAAATCTTGGGGCGGCCTTGGAGCGATATATTCTGTTAAATAAGAGATACACGAGAGAGTCATGTTAGTCTCGGGGGCTACACTTACCTGAAGAGCTCCAAGAAAGCGAAACCGGCAGTAGGTATTTGAAGCACTGCTTTATACCAAACACTTTTTTCCCCTGAAGAACTTATTTGGTCTTATTGGGTTTTCCATTGACAGGCATGCCGAAAGCTCCGCTTCATTCTGACCGGTACTCCTGTTCAGAATAATTTAACGGAGTTGTACAGTCTACTGCATTTTGTCAGCCCCTCTCATTTTCCGAAAAGTTTACATGCGGACTTCGTAAACTATTTTGGGACACCAGATCCAACTGGTAGGTACTTTGTGTTTCCCTGCTTTGTTTCACAACGTCTGTGTCGGCTTCCTTACCGACTACACAATCTAACAATCGTTGGTAGTTTGAAGTGATTTGAGAAATTCCAATGGAGGTTTCGTTCTGTAAGTGACACCAGTCTATGTTGAAAACTCGAGGAGTATTTTCCAGGGTGCGCCTCACGAAACTACAGAGTTTCAGACCCGTGACCTCCCGGTCAGTAGTCTGAAAACTTGACTGTTCGGCCACGAACAATTAGCATTGGTTAACTCGCATTTCAGTGCTGCAGTAACCCTGAGGGTTACACTGGCTGGAACTCAGTTCCTAAAAGTTTCGCCTTGCGAAGAAGGCCAATGCTGAGCAGCCTCTCGAACAACAGCGAGTCTCCGTACTGTGGTAAATCGTATTACGACGTGGCCTGAAGGTGAAATCGTGCTGTCTTCTTTGATTAAAGTATGAAGGCATTTCCATTAGGTGACAGTATGTCCATACCTGTGGAAGCATTAATACCGCCTTCCTCCGAGAAAGGATAGGTTAGAAAACGTAAGCTCTAAAAACCAAACACTTCGGTTGCCCAAGAGTTCACCGTGATAGCCGACGCATTGCTCAGTATGGTCGAAATAATTTGAAAACTAAGAAGTTTGTTACTGCTCAGAAGGTACCTGATGCGCGCAGATGAATCAGAATTCAGACAGCTCTGTCCTACTCCCTATTCCCTCAAGTCAATCCGTTACCCTTACAGCTAAGGTCGGATTATAGAATCATTGGTTCTGGGAGCGGTGCCTCAAGAAAACCCTTACAACCGCTATCTCACGATTCGGACTTTTAAGTCAGAGGTTAGAAGAAGGATCCTCGGAAAAACCGCATTCTCTCACTGTTTTCTGGGCAAGACTTTTGAGTCTAAGGTCCAATGAATGGTGCCCCAGCCAAACCTTTGATCTGGGTAACCGGCAAGTATCATTCGCCATTACAGCTCTCTATTCACTCCCTCTTCCCAACACTCCCGCCACTTTACCTTTGTTTCGCATCTAGGCTTGTGCCAAGTATAGCAAATCAAAATAAGCCATTGTTAAATTCGAGGGATCTGTTCCACGTGGCTTCTGTCAACTTCCGCACTCTGTTATATTTGACAATGAATAGCTCTTGCCCAGACCTTGCTCTCCTTTGATCGACGTGTGATATATCTCCGAAACCCCCATACAAGATCCCACATCGGTCATACCCAGGGCTCTCGCACTTCACTCGTCGGGTGTCTGGTAATCCTAATGCAATGGGTCGTGATATTGAAGGTGTGGGAGTTATGCTTCACCTCAAGACTGAGTGGGGGCCTAGTAAATGGGATCGCAGTACACTGTCGTCTTTTCGCTAGGAGATGGACTGGTTCAATCAAGGTCAGTACTTCTTGGCGTAGTAAACGGTGTTTATTCGTTGTGTCAACATACATGCCCACACGCAGCTGCTCTGAGACTACCGTAATTTGTCACGGTCACTCCGGTCAGCAAAAATTACAGACTTTGTGATTCTGGCAGGTGGTATAAATGTTCAGGACGGCCGAGTGGGTCTCGAGGAAGCCCATCTTAGCGACTAGTTTGGGGTTGGCACTCACCGCACAGGTGATAGAGCAAATTTCTGAATTACGTGCTGAATATCATTTGTTTCTAATCAGCGCAAACTTTCAGTCAAACACTCCCTTGTGATTCGGAGGCCCCCAAGTGCAAAGCAGCTGTGGATTCATTTGTACCATGTTGCAGTCAGTTATAGGGGGAAAGCTTAGATACATGATGGTCGTTCACTTTTAATTACACTACTTGCCTTCGATTGCGGTGTTGTACGGTTGCGCGTATCTACTCGCTTTCCTTCAAAAACGCCGGTTGATGCAAAGCCATTAAGTTTATCTGCAAAACATTTCTTTGGCTCCACGGTATTGAGTTGTGTTGTGGGGGGTTGCAATATATATATATATATATATATA
>NW_008751657.1:2100393-2121292 GCF_000715545.1 Opisthorchis viverrini | reverse complement strand
TATATATATATAGTTCATATTCACATCACTCTTGTTTGTACAGTCTTCTTTCTGTCCTGGCGTTATTATTCTGGTGAGTCCACACGGAGGGAGGGAAGCACTGGTTTTGAGTTTCGATCTTATTAAAGCTCATCAGTAGTACATATCCAATAGCCGTGTCGGGGTTTAAAGGAAATCTGATGAGTCCACACCCAAGGAGGGAAGCACTGGTTTTGAGTTTCGATCTTATTAAAGCTCATCAGTAGTACATATCCAATAGCCGTGTCGGGGTTTAAACTGCGGAAATCTGACACGCGAGACGAGCGTGTTCCCAACACTCCGCCAGTGCACACTGGATGCATTTGAATTTTCTCCTCTGAACAGGCGTACGTGTTCACACTTGGGCGATGTGGTTGGTATGCCGTACTCATCGAACGACGAGCCAGTAACTGTCCTGGTTGTGACGATCGATTGACCCGCCGGGCAGGACTTCCCAGTCAGGTAACACCGCAGATGCTTGAGACCCGCTGGATACTTTGATTTGAGCTGGCTGAGAATCTTGCAGAACTCGATGGGTACGATGGGTTTAGTAGTGGTTTGGATGGTCTTTGGGGAAGAGTGAAACAGAACTTGCCAGAAGCCAAGCCATATTTTCAAGCTTTATGTCAAAGGTCGCTTGCATACCCGAATAAACACCCGACCTCGTCACGATTAGCAGCTCTGATTGAATCTAGGAAAATTATGATGGCATGAACAGACCTTTCAAGCGCTGAATAATGGATTGTCCAAGGGTAGATAGAGTACTGGTAGATCCAAAACGCCCTGGAAATGGTTTACATCCTGCACTCTTCAGGTGAGTCTGTCCAGGTTAACATAACGACTCTGCTCCAAAATACCTAGGATGGGGAAAAAACTTCCAACAGAACGGAACGCCTCGACGGTGATTCCCACGTTCAAAAAGGGTGGAAGAACACGGTATGGAAACCACCGGGGCACCAACCCAGTGGTTTTACCTTCCAGGGTTTTTTTCGGTATATTTGGACGCAGGCGGATCAGGAGAGCCGGATTTCCGGGAACCAAGCCTGGTTTCACCCTGCCCGGTCTGCCATCGATCGTATCCTCACTATACGACAAGTACTGGGACTACGCCACTCTTTCCTACGACCAACAAATGTTTTCTTTCTCGATATCAAATCTGCTTTTGACTACGTTGATCGTCAGAAACTGTGGCAGTGTTTGGAGATGAAGAGTGATCCTTCTAAATCGCCTGTTATAAAGGCTGTACATGCCGTGGACGCGTTTTCGTCCATGGTAAATCACCTGCTGAGTTCACCACATTCACTGGCGTCATGTAGGTATTTTCCCTTCTGGGAGCACCAGATAAGTTAGGCTGAGGTATGCCATGTGGTTTTCGGAAATCTCATTTTCCCTCGATATATTAGCTGGTCACACTCCGTAAATTGCGTCGTTAGGCCATGTAATTCTTACACCAGAGAACAGCTAGCCGCGTAGAGCCCTTTTTACCCAGCCTAGTGTCGGATAGAGACCACCCAGGGATTGTCCGTTCATGACTTCTCAACGAAGCATGAAAAGCCTCACCAGTCAACTGGGTCGTGTTGATGACTACCGTCTCTCCAGATGTGAATCGTGTACGGGACAAATCAGTGGTTGGTTACCCTGGCAGATACGACCGTGTCATGCAGCCAGTGGTGGTGTTGCATCAAAGCTACTGCTTTCACTGGATTGCTACCACCTCACGTCACATCGGACAAACGAAACCGTTTGTCCTCAATGGACAAATAAGCACATCGCCTCCCGTTTCCTCATTTTCCTTATCCTCAGTGGACGTAGCCGTTGCACCCCGGTGCAAAGCTTGCGAGCTGGAAAACTGAACAGAAAGTCTTGTGAAACTGTTCTTTCACAAGACGAATGAAGCTTCTATCTGAGAAGTCGTCAGTGGAGAAGTTAGTCAACATCGTATCGCATGTTTCGTTACTTGATGGCTGAGCGGCACTGTATTCTGTTTGAATGCGAGTAAATTACACGATTGATCAGCTGTCGAAGGCCAAGTGGTCCAGTGTTTAGACGTAGCCATGAAGTGGCGGGTCCAAGACTTCCTCGAATTTTGTGAGATGCGCACGACTGATAATTCCTAATAAGGATGAAACGGTTGCACAGTGCTTCTCGGTTTTTCGGTACAGATTGGTTTCACTTGCGAGACGAAACCTCAGTTGAATATCTATACATCCGCCTTTTCTCATCGGTCTGCCTTCGCTGTGAGTGTCTCACTGTTTTGTTCTCACCAGCCTCTATTAATATTTTGGTAGATTGTGAATACATTCGTAGTTTTCTCGCTCTCTCTACTTGCTGCTTCATGCACCCTTACCAACTGGTCCCTTCGACTCACTCGTCCGCTACGTGTTTTTTCCTTTTGTAAATCGTACGTCCAGTATGATCACTACAAATTGCATCCTAGCATACCATTTTTACTTTTCAATGCAAAGAACAAGCTGTCCGAGATGTGCAGATGGGAAAACTCCTGCGTCCGTTCCTTCTCCGCCGTACCAAACAGCAAGTTCTATTGGACTTACCACCGCGACTGGATTTGCTGATCTATCATTCTCTAACGCCGCTGCAGACAAAAATCTATCGAGCCCTACTAACCCGTAATGCAGGTTAGTTGAGTCGAATTTTTCACTGGTGGTCACTATAGCTTTGTTTTTACGGCCGTTGTCCATGAATCGAACTCATAAAGGTTGCCTTTTTTCAGAAGATTGAATTTGTGGACCGTGGGGTAATGACCACTGTCTCTGATAGTGTCATTCCACAGAGCAGACACTAAGAAAAATTCTTGCACTTCAGTAGGTAGGATCCTTGTTGAATAACATGGCGTCTCGAATGTATCCTGAAGAGAGAACGCGCTCAAAATATCCTCACTTCGTTTCAGCGGTGATAGTTCTTCTGAATCTCACGAGATACTGTTGTACTGCACAAATCTAGGGAGGAACGATTAAAACATGGAAGACTACATCCAAAATACGGACCTGTCGGTCCCGAACGATTTCGCAATCTGGTGAACGCTGTCAAGACTAGCTTCTCAGTGTAAATTTGTCCAGTAGACTTAGCTTTGGTTTCCCGTGAAGGATGATGTGCCTAGAAATCCGTATTCTTCTCTCATCCCTCGCGTCGATCAACACATGTTTTAGTAGCGACCGCTCATACCCGCCTTTGGAAGAGAATTCTACTTTTGCCTGGCCTTCTGATCCACTAGACCGACATTCTGGTTTCCTGGTTCACGATCATTGGTCCGCGAACAGTTTACTCAATAGGATTACCAACGGAGACCTGCGTGATTTTTGGGGACGAAGAGGAAACTTCACTATCATACCTTTCAGTAAATTGTTACCTGCTGGAAGGAGAGACAGGAAGAATTAAAGAAACAAACCTCTTTGCGGCATGGTGAAATATGTTTTCTTCATTTGATTCTCGTGCCGATGATTGGTCATTGCCTTTTTATCTTCGTTCCAGATGTACTGACATCTGTTGTTAGTACGGAAATCGGTGCCCCGCGAGCGAAAGTCCCAACCTATCGGGTGACTAATTTGTTGATGCAACTGCGGAAGTGTGTCGATCACCCATACCTGTTCGACGGTAATTTTTCACGCAGCATATTGCACTCACTCAGTCTTTATTTGTATATCAGTATTTCCCAGGGTGGTTGCATACTTTTACTCATTACGAATAAATTCCGCTACGGCCATTGGATATGCACTGCTGATGAGCTCTAATAAGAGTGAAACTTGAGTGCAGCGCTTCCCCTTTCCGCTTGGTATAAACTCACCGGAATAATTACGCCAGAACACGAGGACGACTGTTCAAACGAGAGTGTTGTGATCGGATGGGAGCACCGTATTACAAAGAACATGGATGCTTGGTCCTTAACATTTGCCTTGTGTAGCGGTGTTGTTATTCGTGATCTGTGTGTCCGTCAGACCGATGCCCCGTTGCGTCAAGAGCATCTACCCAACTAACACCATCGCTCCGTGATGCTGAGGCTTCCCAACACTACTTTTTGAGTCTTTTATTTACACTCACTGTTGTCCCATCTCAGACCAGAGACACATTATCGGGCATCGAGTTGTTCCGTTAGAACCCGAATTCGATTTGACTGGTGGAGAAGGATGAAAACTTGGTGCATCACTCCACTTTGTACTGTCCTTAGATGTGTAACGACTAGATGTTTCTTATTTGGAGTCGCCGTATGTGCACTCGATACAAAAGTCCTTAAGGCAGACTTAAATTTCAATGCATACTTGTGGGACTGTCAAAATGATCGTGTTTAGGACCGTTACTAAGAGGTTGCCGTGACTTGTGTTGTCTAGAAACTACGTCACTGATGCACAGACACTTTCAATTACGTACGAATTAAAACCATCATCATCGCGAATGTGGGACGTGCTCAGCGTTAAAACGCTTTATAATTTTAAATCCCTCATGAAAATCTTTAACAGGAATAACTGGTGGAGTGCACCGCGACCTGAGCTAATGTTTTTAATGTGACGTTTTGTAAAATGTGCAATGTCTCCATCGGGATCGTTAACGGAGCGACTGATTCTGTGGAATTGGAGAAGACCGGAAAGATCAACCCGTAGCATCGGTGACCCGAAAACTAGGTGGTGATATTAGCGCTGTCCATGTGGGGGATATGTGCTCACTATCACTGAGGCCACTGTACTGTCTGATATTATGATTTAAAATTCGGTGCCCAGACACTCGATCGTTTTTCAATTCTGCACAGTACCCTTTATCTAATGCATGAACAACGATGGCTAAGTGACGTCAAATCACCTTCAGCCGTGCAGTACCATCAAGGATTATGGGATTGTCTCTCATCCTTGATTCGTACCCTTAGTGACTGAAAGTTTGTCCCTTGTGGAATTAAGCACTTCGTCCGTTGTTCTAATCTTCGAAAATGGTGCAAAAAATCTTGCGGAAACCATCGGGATATCAGCCTGGTGGCTGTAGAATCTGAGACGCTCTGTATCATTTATACGGTAGGCTTTCGTTTGAACTCACCACATCCAGTGGTACAAGGTATGGTTGTACCCTTTCACCATTCCTCCTCAACTTTGTTGTTGATATGCTGCTTGAAACCTCCCCGACCGCCTCTGTCAGATCGCGGTTCAAAATGCTCCCGAGATATTGGCTACACAACCTGCATTGTTTTGATTGGTTCAGATCTTTCAGATGTTAGTTATTTCTGAATGAGCTCAATAATACTGCCACATTTGCAAGTGTTAAGCGCATACCAAAGTTTCAGGTTTTGCTACTGGCCTAGGTAGGATCAGACCCAAACCTCATGGTTACAGACGAGCCAACCGGCGTGGCAGATAATTTCTTACCTGGGCACTGTATTTCGGCCGACTGACTGAAGACGGGATCCTTCACGAATCGGGAAGACCAGAGAGGATCTTACCAACCTTTGACATTTGAGGTACCGGCGCGAGGTCATTTTGTACCAAGCAAAGAGTGTACACTGTGGTAGTGCACTCCGTGGTGCTTCTTGACTCATACGTGGAATCTGCTTGCAGGACATATACGTAAATCCTTAGCGTTTGACCATCATTGTCTCTATGGCACCGGTCAGATCTGATTGGGACGTCGATTTAGCGATGCCATATAGTTTTACAAAGTGGAAGCTCTCCCGATAAACGCATTATGCACGCTTAATAGAATGCGTTGGCTAGGACGGAGATCTTGTCTAACCGTGAGCTGAACGGTCGGCAACTATCGCTTCATGGGTGAGGACTCCTAACTCGTATGGCCACTATTAAGGGCACTGACCCGACTCATTCATGCAGTTGGCGGCGTCATTGCGTCACAGCTGTCACCTTAAATTTTTAGCTGCCGAATTTCAGCTTCATCTGAGCTTCATTGATCCAACACCAGTTAGCTGGTTGGTTCATCGCATCCAATTTGTGACTAAGCCTTCTCTGGTCTTCCATTTCTCGATGACCGACACCATAGTAGCTGAAACTAACATATTTTTTGGTGCATGGTTTGTGGGTGATAAGCAGAACCCTGGACAAGGTGAGTGCTGAATCGTGCAAGTGCGGTTAGTGCGCCTGTCCTTAGGAACGGGATCTTTTATCCGTACAATATGTCACTATAAGTTATTTTACCTAAGTATTAGTCAGATGGTACTTTATTGATGGGGTCTAGCATACCAGACGTGTGCATTAAAATGGCTACTGGCTGCAAATTACTGCCGGATGTCTGCACATGGTTGGACAGATTTCTGCCCACATGTTGTTTAAAAAATCAGATAGGGTACTCGTTGACTCTTGATAGTTGAATGTTTCCAGCATGTTGAAGGCATTCGCGCTGGTCCTCCATCGTTATGATGTCTGGTTGTCTACAAATTCGTTCATCGAAACTGAACAAAGTCTTCTGAAGACCTAATTTTGTGTTGTGCTTTTGACTGACGACAAAGAATTGTGTCCGTTGCTCCTTCAATCCAAGGCAAAACTGTTCGATCTAAGTAGCACCCAAGCAATCAATTCAAGTACGGTTCTTCGTTCCCATCAAACCACCTGCGCACAATTATCATAAATGTCTAGTCATTTATGACAGCCACACCCAAGTTAGGCTTTCTTATATTGGCAAGAAATCACGTTGTGCCTGGTTTGATTGTTTCAACCTGTATTTTGGTATTCACTGTGAATCAGGTAAAGGCGCCTTGGATATTGCACAGCATTGTAACTAAGTATAAATTCCCCTGATACCGGTTTCCCATTCATTCGATAAGGTAATTGTGCTCCGGTTAGAAAGCATCAGTGGGAGGCTGAGACGAGTTTTCTCCCACAGCCCCTGCTTAAACATCCGATGGCAAAATGATGCGTCATGAAGCTATCTCTTCAAAGCACTAGATATAATGAGAACCCTACTATTTCGTTCAAGTCTGTATTCACCGAAGGCATCACCATAAGCTTGCTTTGATTTTGGAGAAACCTTTGGTATTCATGCACCTATCTAAACGTCTCCACTTCACCTTTAAATAATTCTCATGTATTAACTCAAACAGTTTCAAGTTTTGAGAACTGGCTACTTAAGGCCCAAGTTACAATGAAGCATCAGTGTTCTTAACTGCGTTTGCTGCCAATAATGATGATGATGATGTATGACAGCTTCAGTTTTAGCCTTTAACTAGTTATCAGGGTTTATCGAGGCATCTAGTATCCCCTCAGATTGTCATTCTCGGAGACAAAGATGGTAACATGATAGCTAGACGTCTGTTTCATAGCCAAGTTACATTGTCACTATGTGTGGATAAATTCCATAATGCTCATCTTTGCTCAACCAAACTTTCGACTGTTCAGTGAAACACAACTGCTCACCTAAATCACCGGCGTGTATGCTTACGCCCCCTTTTCATATCCTTATTTGTGTGGATTTCAGACCAGTGCACTGACGCCAAAATCACTAAGCTCATCGCATTTTTAGGCCACAGTGCCCTGCAATCACGGAGCAGTCCGCTATTTTGATGCAGTTCCACGAGAAGATTGAAAACTAAAGATAACGGAAAACTAAGTGACAAAAACGAACGAGTCCCCCCTTAAACGACTGACTTCATGAAGGAAAGATATCCATAGACTGTCCACTTGGTCGAAATATTCAGGATGAATTTCAGTATACTGTAAGCGCCCCTTAACTAGATTAATGATGTCTGGCCCTTCACTAGGCGTTATGTACGGATTCCATTGAGTTTGCGGTTTGAGAAGTCTTTTTGTACTTTCCATTTGTGCTTATCTCTTAACCAGCCAGCTGGACGCTGAATGGCATGAGGCCGATAAACGTGGTTGTTATATTTTACTGAGAACAATGTTGCCTCCACGCCACAGGACGAATTGTATCTGTTGTACCTACTGTCGTCAGCTAAACCGTACTTCCTCCTCTATGAAGACAGAATGGTTTTACCGCTTACAAGTCAGTCTTAAGGGCTCTTAATTCCCCAGATGTCCTCACAACCCCCCTACTTTTCCCTCTCCTCCCGTAGGTGTTGAGCCGGAACCTTTCGAATTGGGGGATCATTTGATTCTTGCCAGTAGCAAACTAGTGCTGCTGGATCTACTATTGGATTATCTGTACAATCCTTTTGAACAGCATCAAACATCAACTCGGCATGTTGGACCTGTTCACAAAGTTCTGATCTTTTCCCAAATGACACGCATGTTGGACATTGTGCAGGATTATCTGACTCTCAAAGGTTCGTTCATTTTTCCACTAAACTTTATGTTTACATATCGTCGGTCTTCAATCTTTCCGAACTTGCTGAAACTAAACATTCGACTTTGAGTTGGCCGCAAATACTTTATGGAATCCGAGGGGTGTATTTATTGTGAAGCGCAGTATTTTATCTACTTATGGTCATTAGTTCTATCCTAATCTTTTGTCCCCTGCTTCCTCTCTTACCTTCGTAATTACTTTGCCACTATAACGGCCATTCTTTTCATGCCTATTTTTCGGTATTTCTGTTGTTGTCTGGTTGAAACTTTCGGCTCATGTCGATCGGATTTGTTGAGCCAGCTTAAGATTGTGTTTACGGAAAGCGCCCTGTTGCTGCCGGTTTAGTTGTCCGCTTACTGTACCCCTCCCTTCCTTACTACCCTCCTCTCCAGTGCACCTGAGGTTCCCGCTCCGGATCGCTTTTGTATGCTGTAGTGCCAAAATGACCTTTCAACACTTGCCCAGTGCGTATTTTATGTTCTGAGTACTAAACGTTCTGGACGTACTCTTCCACCATATATATGACTAATAGAAATGAGGACTTGGAGAGACTTAAAGAACCATACGTACGTGAACAAAAAGCACGGTTTCGAAACACACCCCAAATAAACGTGACAGTTTTTCGAAGTGAATTTAAGTTTTCAAGTCGCGAGTGGTCAGTTTTCTTTCTTACCCCCCTCGAATATCAGGGCGAGTCGTAAGGTAGCAACAGCTGCCTTTTAAAACAAATTTAAGAGTCCGTTCCTCGAGAACATCTCGCATGCCATGTTTTTGGTGATTAGCTGCGTCGGTTTGTTTATCGGGGTACTTGGAGTCTACCAACCACAAGCCAGTCTTGGACTTGGTTGGACTATGTAGCTGTTAGTTACCAACAGAGAGCCTCAGTTAGAGATTACCTTCCCTTTTGGGGCACTCAACTTGACTCCGATTATGCCATCGTGCGAGCTGGGTTATCACTTCGTTTTTCATAGGCATTAGGCATGCCGAAGCAGAGCAACTCCGTTCATCAACTTCGACGAATTTCACTAGCTCAAGAGTATCGAGCTGGCTGGCTGGAAATCTACCGGAAGCACATGATGACTATGAATGCTTGGAGATTGAATGGAGGCGAGTTAAAGAAGCCATGTGCTCAACTTGTAGGACTGTATGTCCAAGCCAAGCGACTCGATCAAATGAGCACTGGATATTGTCGAGATCATCTGATCTTATTGCTATTCGAAAAGTCACACTAGGAGCTAGCGGCCATGATGGCACACACAGGTCCCTTAAACGCCGGATAATCATGAGCCTGAAAAATGATAGAGAACGCTGGTGGATTCGGAAGGTCCAAGAGGTGGAGAACGCTATCGCTGTAGTCTACAGGCGTGCACTTTTTCAGCTGATTCGCTCAACCAGCCAGAAGGAGAAACATTAAGAAGCAATCTGGAACGGCAAATCACTCGCGAAATTGTCGTCCTAAGCGAGGGGTTGAACATTTTAAAGAACAGTTCACATGGCCTCCTTCAACACAATTCCTGAAAGAACTCAACGAGTGAAAGTGGAATATCGCCACCAACTAGCGGGGTTGAACATTTTAAAGAACAGTTCACATGGCCTCCTTCAACACAATTCCTGAAAGAACTCAACGAGTGAAAGTGGAATATCGCCACCAACCGTCCGTCAACAACAGAAATCCAGCGTGAGATATCATCCCGCCAATGTGAGTGTGCCCGTCCCGGATGGTCTGCACCCCGTATATCTCAAGGAAGCCTTAGTGAATTGTCTCACCACCCTACTGCGGAATAGTTGGGACGAAAACAGAATTCTAGTGAAGTGGAGTGATCCGAATCTCCGAAAAGGGTACAAGAACGTCATGCGAAAAACAACGTGGCGTCAGCCTTGGGATCCATCAAATTTACTATGCTCTATGATTTAATATGCTCTGATATCTAATAAAATATTATATATATATATAGTATAATAATATAATACCTATATAGCCTTGTATCTCTGTCACATGATGTGATGCTTGAATTTGTAAAAACCTGTGCCAAACTGAACGAAGCTTTCTCAAATTCCGAATTTCTGTTCGTTTCAATTCTTTCCTCTCTACCGCCGCACTTCGCGTTGCTTTATTCTGTTTTGATGATGCAGTAGTTGATTGTATACCTGCTTTTTCAAAGAAACCTAGCACTTACTGGGAGAAAGAGCACAACAGATGACTCACTGTTTCAGTCCATCTATCAATGAGCGTTCTGGTAGCATGTCAGTCACCCTTATAGATCGACATTATCTCGGCTTTGCATTGTTATTCGTTATACTTTCTGTGTTAACGTCCTTGTGCAAAACTGTGATTTTTTACTTGGGCACAAACGCTTGTTTTCGCTCTATTGTTTGCTCTACTCCTGTTATCCCAATGGTCTCGAAGCCTACCGCTTGTTCCCTTGTAGGCTACTCCTACGAACGTTTGGATGGCTCGGTACGTGGTGAAGATCGAGTTAGCGCTGTCAACTGTTTCAACAGGAGCAATGAGACATTCTTATTCCTTCTGAGTACGAAAGCAGGTTCGTCATGATTTTTCTGCCAACGCTGGCCTTCACTATACTCTCTTACTTTATTGCAACTCTTTCCTAAAGAAGACTTTTGATCCCAGTGGTGTCCTGAATCGCTGCCGGTCATGAAAACAGGATAGCTGCGTCACTGGTTGTGTGGTGCCATTTATCCATATTTTCTAGTAGATTATCACGTTGATCACCAATCACTCCTTCCAGTACACTATCGCGCTGTACCAGCAAGCTTCTTGGCTACATTGGACTCAGTTCCTTTGGTCAGAACGTGTCACCGTAGCGATACGGATTACGAGTCTGAAAATGGATTGGACAATATTTCAAATCGCTCCTTAGATGAAACTTGTAGTAAAAAACAAAATAAAAACAAGTTGTGGAGAGAACACTTTATCTGTGCAAATGTTTCGTCTACACGATTTTGATTTTCCAGCTTAGTGCGCAGTATTTCGGAACCCAACAGCCTCAAGTGACCGAGATATTCCGTTTTTCGCACAAGTGGCTAGCTAGCTACCGTGATTTCCCCGAATCAGTCAGTCGCCTTTTCTATTTTATTTTCCAGGCGGACAGGGCCTGAATCTAGTCGCTGCAGATACTGTCATTTTTATTGATAGTGACTTCAATCCACAAAATGACATCCAAGCAGCCGCCCGTGCACATCGCATTGGACAGACGAAGTAAGTTATCCAACACGCCTTCCTAATCGGTTGAGTTAGGTCTTATTGCTCCACCTGGATAGAGGACTGAACCTAAGCCCATTATTCGGTTCAGGATAATCACAACTAATCTGCATTCAGTTCAACTCATCTTTTCATACTCTTCCTAGAATCAATGCTACCAGTTCTCGTGGTACATAAGTTGGTCGGGAAAATTGACTCTTTTGAATGCAATATCAGCTGTGTTCGAATTCTAGATAGAATAACTTTGTCGAGCGGATGATTGCTTGAAGATTAAGGTGTTTCCCTGGTTTATTGTTTGTCGACTGGACAAATTTTTCGGTTCACTGCATAAAAATGTCACGCCTCTTATGGGCTGAAACGCTGCTAAGTTACCCGGACGTAAAGGGGTGCCATTGATAAGCTGGCGCTGGACGGTGGTCAAAGTGGGAATGAATATGCATTTGGTATTGATAACTTGCCCCCCATTTCTGCATTGCATTTTATTCATTTTGACTGGCGGACCTGAAACCGCGTTCTTCTTTCCTTCACAAAACAAACACCTGCTTTTTGTCAAGCAATACTTTGTCGCTCGTATTTCTAATCTGTTCCTATCCTCTCATTCCAGACCGGTTCGCGTCATTCGTCTAGTTGGCCGAGATACAGTCGAAGAGGCCATTCTTTCTCGTGCTGATGTCAAACTGAAGCTGACTGCCCGTGTTTTAGGATCTGGTGAAATGGCAGTGAAAGGTGATGAAGCTGATATACCTAGCCCCGAAGAAGTATGTGCCTCAATTCTGCTTAACCCACACTAGCGTTTCATTTTCAACGACATTGACTGAGACCTGTTATTGTGTTTGTTTTTAGCTAGCAATGGTACTTAAATTCGGTTTGGCCCGACTTCTGGATAATATGAATTTAAAGGAAGTAGAAGATGCCTCGAGCTTGTCAGACAAACCAGACCTGAACTTCGCCGAAATTTTAGGGGAAACTCATCCGGATACGTGGCACTGGTTGCCACCTCTGCCGGTCGAAGCAAAACTCAACTCGAATAAACAATCGAACTGGGTACTTCTCACCGAGACTCCGTATCAATGCAAAGTTTCCGAAGCTGACTTGCAAGCCGTTGCGCAACTGAAAGAAGGTGCGTTATAACCCCGTTTAATGACAATGTTTTGAAAAACCTTTGGTCATAGTTTCTTGCCATCTGATAATTTTTACAGCATGTTCGTATTAGCTACTTGATGTTGTCATCAAGTTGGCTCTTATTTTCGACAGCTACTCTGTCACCACGAAGTTTGGGCTTCATTCTACCTGCTGTTTTACAGACTGTCTCATCATAGAACGTTTTAACTGGAGTGATCCAAGTGAGATACGTCGCCCCTACATGAGCTAGGGAAACATCCCAGTAAATTTTGCTTCCCATCTAACACTGATAGTTGGATTTGATATCTTTCTCATAGGTATAAGATGAAATGAGCTACGTTCATTTCTCTTCTTAGTTCGTATACATCACAACCGTTAGTGTGTGTCGTTAGGTTCATTCAAGCTATTGTTACAAGGTTACCTCTGTTTTTCACTGTTGTTAGTTTAGAATTTTCGGACCTGTTACTTCTCACTCATCTATTTGTACCGCCCTTGACTGGTGTATACGTTAATCCCTCCCCAGAAACTCCCATGAACCCACCAGATGAGGTTCATAGTTCGCTGATGTGGAATGTTGTAGATACTGACTTCTCTTTGAAAGAGTCTCTTGTGTGGTTTACTGTAATCCAATGCATACAAAACATCCAATGTGGGAATACGAATTGTAGTATATGTACTCGTTTCCTTCCGTTTCGTACATGGTGCCGCTTAAAGAGTAAACAGTTTGACTGCTACAGCTAAAAATGCACGAGTCACATCCGCACCGTAATATCCATATGTTGGTCCGTTTGGATGGTCGTAGATGCCTCACTTCAGTGCTGTTTATGGATGTCATTTAACTAGCACCATGGTCTTTTTCGTATGAGAAAACCTTACCTTTGGGGCTTTCGATATTTACTGATCAACATCTCGGAAAGGCGATATTTTTTTGAGAAAATACTGATCCCATGATCAACCAACTTGTAGGGCTCGGACGCGGTGGTTATGAGCAATGCTTTCGAAAAAATCTCACCTCATGGTTAACATTCCTAATGTTCTAGGTCTTCGGAGTGGTCGGTCTTTATCTATATGACTACTGCAACGTGCAAGTAATTTTGAGAGAAATTGGCACCTTAACCACTGTCTATTCGGATCAGTCAGTGGTCTTCTTAGTTTTTCTCTTATCCTTTTGCCTAGGTTGACTTGCAGCCACGGTCTGCATCCTTAGTTCAGCTATCCTATGCATGCATTCTTTCTACCGCATCTCCGAACAGTGTCATTTGAACAAAGTTCGCTTGTTTCTTTGTGCAAACACATGATTCAACAAATAAGATGAGTTATCTTTCGATTTCTCGCTCACTCAGCGAAGTAAATGCATGTTCTATTTTGGTCGGAGTTATTTATTTGAGAGCTGCTATTGCGGTCTCAGCCTAAACGTCATACAGGTACATCTACTTTCCGACTTTTACGCATACCTGTAGTTTCAGCCGGGAAACCACAGTTACAATGGAACTGGTCTTAAAGACCATTTTGGGTCCAACACCGTGAAACTTTTTTTGTTTAATCCAGCCACCTGCACCGCCGCCTGTCTATGGCTGCAGCAAGTAAAATGCCATTGTATTCTGTTACTTTTTTCCATAACCTTTGGCTTCTTAGCTCACGATGAAGAACTGCATCAAGAACAGGAGGCCGCTGCCGTGGCTGAAGGATACCGTATACGAAGTCAGGGTCCTGTTCCTCCAACTTCACTGTCCTTCGAGAAGCGCCCTAAGGTCGGCCAGAAACAACTGACGCCCGAAGAACTTGCGGAGAAAAAGAAAAAGGTGGGTTGCGTAATACGCGTAACTTTACCCCTCCGAAATCTCATCAGTTCTTTTATCAAGCACTTGTCCATACTTTCGTCCATCTGACAACCTGTGCTATGCTATGAATACTACCAGCTTTTGCTGCGATCTTGCTGCCAGACTTCAGCAATCGGCTGTTCGGCAAAGAACGCATTTAATCCTGTCAATTTCTGTATATTAAACTGTTTTACTTGGAACTACGGAGGTGTTGCCGATTGTCATGAAACTTCCAAGCAGCTGCAACTTAGTTGTTTCCGGATTTAGTGATCGGAAGGTCCGTGGTTCGAACCCGACCTCTGCCTCTGGACTTCCCCTGTCTAGGCTTGGGCAACCTGGCAGTATTCCAGCCCTCGTGCAACCTTCGGGTGGCAGGGCAGCTAGGCACGGAAAGGGCGTTACAACTGAACAATTATTAGTATTATTATTAGTTGTTTCCTGTGTGCAATGAAAACATTGAATCACATAGCCGGTTGGCTCATTTTCCAGGGTTGTTTTAGGAAAGTAAACCTTGAATTAGCCCTCGTTGAATTTATAAATATTCCTATCGGGGAAATTCACTCTTGCACGTTGGAAGTATCGGAAATCGTGCTCTTCCTTCTAGGCACATTTGCGTTCGTACGCTTTTCGCCACTGAGCATTCTTTTTATTCATTGAAATTCGAATTTCACCGTAGGTTTCATCTAAGCAGATCTCGGATCTCTATAGGTAACGAATCCCTAATACACTCAGCCATCTGATACACAGTCTACGTTGAAATGACGTTGCTGTGAACTTTTCTCATGTACCACCAACCTGTTTGTCATGAAACGCAGCTCTGTATTTCCGCTTGTAGCTAACCCACTCCTCATTTTATCAGAGTTTCGAACCATTCAATGTCAAGTCATCACTTTTTATGTTTTCAGGACCATCCTTGTTTAATAAATTAAGGAAACTCAATGATTTAAATCGTTCAAATCATTCCTATTCCGGTTAGTCCACCGATCTGGTGCATAACTAACCTAGTATCAGTGTAATCTTCGAGAGTGACTATGGTGCAGCGTCTCATCTCTCACCGGAAAGCGGTCCTGAGGTCAGTTGTTTCTGTCTGAGCCCGACCTTGCGGAAAGTGATTCATGTCTCGCGCCTCTTGTGTGATACGTGGCTGCTGCCCAACGAAAGCATTCGACAGTTAATCATTATTGGACTTTACGACTTAAGCCATAAAGCTTCCTCGGGTATTTCTCCGACACTGGTCCTCTTGCCTCTTTGTCTACTGCTTCCTTTTGTGCATTAGCACAGACTAATTTAAGGTGCGATCTTTCTGTCTCTCGTTCTACCAAGGCTGAAGAGGCTGCTGAACTTCGGTTACAAAAGGCAGCGGAAGCTGCTGCCAAGCGTGCCGAGAGAAAGTTGGAGAAAAAGTGAGTATTTATTGGCATCGTGTTCCACACATTCGTACAAACACTCAAAAGTTAGTGTAGACCGTTACCTTTTAGCTCTGCTTAGAGACCTTTGCCTGAGCAGAGCGATTAATGTTTAAGAAAAGGTAGGTGACTGGACTGGTGTTGCCAATTCCCTGTTGCCATACCTAGTAGACAACAGCCACCGCACGAACCCTACCCTAGGTCTCCGAACCAGTCACAAAACACTTTTTATCACCGCAAAATCGTTCCATTCTCGTGGCAAAGAACCACTTGACTCATTTTTAGGTAAACAAACTTGGGCCATTCAGGACCTATTCTGTTTCATCTCTCACATGTACCCCTAAAGACGCAGTCTCTTATACAGGGAATCTTCGGTATCTGATGAAGCTTCAAGACTATCCGTTCTTTGATCTAACCTCAGATGTCCACACCCTTCTATAGCTCCAGTGTGCATCCTCTTTACTTCTTCTATCTTGTTATCTGACCTCTAGGAGATATTGACCTTTGTCGTAATGCGCATGTTTCTATATTCCCGTAATCCGTGGAGCCTAATTTGATTTATTTGCTCTGGTTAGTGAGTTAAGGTCCGTAGAACGCAGTATTCTGATGCTTCTCATGTGTGCGGATTACAAGTTTCAGAGGAATTCGTAGTTCAGTATCTCTGAGTTCATTTAGGCTGACATATTCCTCCAATACCATTAATATGATGGCTTTGCTTTAAAAGCTGCTGCTTTGATGAACCAATTTTTCTCTGACCGTGCAGTAACCTCTGCTACTCACATCATGAGTAGTTGTTCTTGTTTATTGTTTAGTAGTCCCTGTCGCGAATACTCTTTGGCGATTCATCTGTCTCCGTGGGTACAAAGGCTACTCGGAAGTTGCATATCTGAATTTCATCCCATAAGAACACCAGCTGGTTCATCTTTTCTGGGAAGTGGATGAATTTGCTTACGTCTTATCCAGGTACTAAGTAACCACACCGTTGGTCCGTCCAAACATCTTTCCAGGAAATTCCGGGTCCGAATTTTCCTGAGTTATACACTGTCGATCAACTGGTTTAACTGTGACGTCACTTCACTTGTGGCGCACTGGTACTGCTACTTTTCGCTTACAACCCTTGATCTCAGGCGTCCATTTGCGGACTGAGATGCTGCGTAGGTTTATATGCAGGAGAACGTCAGAGGCGCTGTTAGAGAATAAGCTTTTTGAGCGGACTTAAGTAAACGCACGTAGAAGCCACAACTCATGCATAGAGATAGGCTCTGTAACTCCTCACACCAAATTTGAATACCGCTTGTGACGTCTTATTTGTCTGATACTCCATAGTATAGTTTAACTTAAAAATGCTTCTTCCCTCATACCTAGTATTATGTAGTAAGCGGCTGAAAGCCTGGCATTAAGGGACTGCCAGTTTCGTTACGTTTAGGGCTTATTCGGAAGGTTTGTATCGTATTTTGGGTACGTACAGTAATTGTTCGAATGTGGATACTACAGGATAAACGTTAATTGCCTTTTCTAAGACTAACTTCTCAGGTGGTTTCACTTATGATTGACCGGGGGCCATGCTTATTCGTGCGATTGGTTTGTATTAGGAACGATCTCTCTTGGAATGCTTACAACGTTTTGCTTTTGATTATTGCGAACGGACGATCCGCTGATAAACGGGTAGGTGCCGGAGTTCCTCTGTTGTGTCCGTGTGACGCTTCAACCACACTGACCTGCTTTTCCGTTTTAGGAAAGCCTTATGGAAATCTGCTGGTTATTTGTCAATGAGCGTCTTTAGGGAGCTTGTCTCTGAAGGCCAAGAAAACCCCGAAACTGGTACAGTTTTGGACGCTATTCTAGTCGAGGATGAAGCCAATCTGAATGAGGAGCCCGGGACTGCAGTGACCATTCATTACGTTTTTGGGGATGCTTCGGAACCTTTGACAAACTTTGAAGAAAACTGTTCATCTTACCGAAAACCAGCGATCGTTTGTTTCAGTGTTGGTATGTTCATCCATTTTTAACCGCATTGGGCACTGTTTGTTTACCTTCCAAAGTGCACGTTCACTTTTTTGAGTTTTTTTTTCATTTCCATCGTTTTATTTGCCACAACAAATGCGTGCCAAGGAATGTAGTGCCTAGCCAATAATCATTTTTTTCCAGAACAGTTTTTAAGGGCGTCTACTTACCCGACTCACACTTTCTCTGTCAGCTGGTCTCGCCTGTGTTGATGTAGCGAGCATACGATGTTCTTTATGTAAGATGTCACTCGCTATTAAGCTTCCCATCGTCAGATTTTTTTAAACAGGAAGTTGGATTTCACAAGGAGTCGCTTGTTCTGTAGGACGTTAGACGGCGAACGTCCACACCTCAGTAAAATGCTGGAACAAGTGTTTCGTTATTTCTGAGGAACCTCATGTAAGTAGGCGCTATAAATCCTCGCTAATCCGGCGCGGTGGCAGGCGAAATATTAGGCAGTTTTACTAATGACTTTGGTAGGCTGTACCGCTCAACCTGTAGTTCTTTTGTGGGATTACATCGATACTTGGTGGTTCATACTAAAATTGACCACTATGACCATCGAAGGGTACCGAACCGAACCCTAATAGCTTTTGCTTTGTATCACGTCATACCACACCTATGGGTGATACTTCCGTAGCCCGTTATACTCCCAATAAATGGTAGCTGTGTGTGGCTTCGGTAAGAAGGTAGAATAATTGCAACCCTGTGCGTACCCCATATTGGACCTTAAACGGTGTTGCGTTTTGTATAACTACTACCCACTGAGCTATACTGGGAAAAGGGTTCACTTGGACACCCGCAGAGTTTCTCACTTAGATGGGGGTCCTCCATATTGGGAGTTTGGACAGACACAGAAAACATATGGTACTCTGGTAGATTGCCAGCATCCAATCGGTGCGTTGCCGCCCGGCTTTTGAGCCAAATGTTCCCGTTGAGAGCCCTAATCGTACTCCTGTCTGGATGTGAGCCTCTTAACAGTATCCCAGCCCGCATGCAACCTGGAACGTCACAACTAAAAATGTTGTCATGCCACACCGGCTGCGACGTAGTCTTATCAACCGGGTCGCTTTCCTTGCAAAATACAACATGTTGGGTGGTCGAAAACGTGCCTTCCTTCTTACACTAACTGTATTATATATGACGCCGTAGGTCTCGAGAGCTTAATTTATTATTCATAACGATTGAGTACGAACACAAAATAAGCAGAGCTAACTGTGCTTAGTATAAGTTAAGAACCGATTTTTCCAGTTGATGGATTTCTCTCCTCTGATTGGTCACTCACAGAAACATTATTTTATGCTAAGTTATTGTTATGGTTACTGAAAGTTTTAAAAAACTTTGATTCCCCACACACCCGATGCAGACGATAGTGGCGGTTGGGCACGTGGTGGCTTCTTCGCGGCGTTGCAGAAGCAGAGTACGAAGCCCCGTGAACTGTACGAGTTGGCTGGTGAAATGGATGACCTTAATATGGGAGATTGTCATTTGATTCCAGTGTTGGATCGAAGTGCCAACACAAACATTCATTCAACTGCGAACATGGTAGGCTTCTTTAAGTGTCAAATCCATAGAGCTTTTCATAAATTGTTTCATACCCTATCTATCAATCACGTACCCACATGTCACCTGTGCTGTTGCTGATTCTGATAGCTGTGCTGTTGACAAATTGGCTCTGAATCCTTGGTGTTAGAATCGCTAACCTTTAATACCGACTTCCATGTTCGTCGTAGTTTATTTTATCCATGTTGACTTAACTGTCCGGCAATACTCATTCTCTACTGAGACTACTCAGCACAATGCATGCCACATGAGCAGAGGTCAGATTTCACGCAGACTGAAGGCAACGTAAACTGGAACGAAATGATGGAGTGGCAACCGTATTTTTAAGGTGAATCACCGAACTGATCCTTTCTAATGAAGTCCAAACTCGAATCTCAGACCAGTCACAACATGCCCATCCTTGGTTTCTCTCGACCGGGCGTTCTCGATCATGAACCCATTTACTGTTTATATAGCACTGATAACCAGATTCTTAGGTATTCAACTCTACTGTTCTTCTTTTAGAACTCCCGGTTAGTCGGGAGCCGTGACATATACAGTGATATAAAATTTTCGTTGAGATTGTCGAACTCCAAACGCTCACTACTTGTGAAATGTCGGTGTAGCGCCCAGATGGTAGTTGGCACTGGTTCACTCGGTAAGTTATCTTTTCCCAACAGAACCACTCAGGCAATCGCTCTTTGTTGTTTTCCGATTCCAGACCTTTAGTGATGTCCTGCTACTACGAGATCGTGAAACTCTGCAATTTCCGTTCCCAGTGAACTTCTGTGGACTTTTGATTGCCCAACAGCACTCCCGTCGCAGCCAGACGAGCGGCAGCCCACCAGATCTACACATAGACTCATTGGAACGGAGTCTCACTGCCCTTGGGATGGCTTGTCGCGCCCTGGGACACTGTATGTAACATTTTGTAGGGGGGGGGGTTGATCTTTCTGTGGCTTGCATAGATGCTTATAGCTCAGCTTCTAAACCGTCCATTTCTTGGCTAAGTCACGTTGGACGAATAGTGTGATTTACTTCATTATTATCCTGTCTTTTTTGTTTTCTCAGATATACCATCCACTAAGAGGAAGCAGAATCCACATGGCACTAGGTTGCGCACTCCCATAAGTTCAGTGTGTATCCGGTCGTTCGTTTTATCCGAGTACTTCGCTTAAAATCCCTCTGCGATGCCTTCAGGTTAAACAACCCTTACATCTCGAGAAATACACTCATTTACAAATCACTTTGGTTTTCACGAGACTCAACTGATTCTCTCGTTTATGATATTCTACTCCTTCTATTCCTTTATGAAGAATATACTGCGATATCTCGAATATCGTGTCGACTGAATCATGAGGCGGCCTGTGTGCAGCACACTCAGTTGTAGAATATCATAAACGAGAGATTCGGTTGAGTCTCTCGTGAAAACCAAATTGATTTGCAAATGAGTGTAGTTCTCGAAAACAGTCCAATTTGGGTTCAAGTAGATCATAAGGTTGACGGAAACTCGGGGA
>NW_008751657.1:2071957-2100161 GCF_000715545.1 Opisthorchis viverrini | reverse complement strand
TATATATATGGCTACCAGAATTTCACCTAACGAGTGCTTAGAAAGACATCCTGTAATGCAGCGTTGGAGATGCTGGATATGCGATTGGGGCAATCAAGCGATGGAGCTATTCTTTGGATATTCGAGCTCAGTTTGTCTCACTGTATGGAGGATCGGTTAATTTGGTTTTTACAGCACGCATGGATACATTCTGCTTATCGCCATCAGGCGTTCTGCTCCCATCTGACTTCGAATGGAATAGTTCAACTTGGTGGCACGACGTGAAGTCGCACAGTATGCCAGGTTGCAGAAATTGGTCGAAGCCTATACTGGATGTATTCGTCATGCTTTAAGCGCTGTGGTTTAAAAGTACGAACCGTCCGTCAGAAAGCCACGGAAAGACTTCACTGAGTTACTAGGTTAAATTCAACCAAATATTGGTTGAAGCGCACAAATCACTTGCCTGTGTCTACTAATTGCGAGCAGCGTGTGTGAATTCCTTTAACTAACAGTGTATGCCCACCAAGAACATTGTCGTTTGTCTGTGCTTAATAAAAGGGGTCAAAACCCAAAATCTGCACAAAGCGTGAGTTTATCGTAGAAAATGAAGGAGAATACAAGTTTCAGTTCTCTTTGTTTCAACCGACGTAAAACCGAATCAAAGTCAGTTGTGCTATCGGTGTCACATTCCATTCAGATTGGGTGAGTATGAGCACTTCGAATAGTTGTTCTCGACCAGCACTGGGCTCATTTGCTCCTTCGCCTTGTTGTTAATTTCTTTACTTTAGTAAACTAATATGGTGTTGCAGCGTCTGCGCCGGTCTAACTATCGACACTCACGATGCTGAAGCACTAGGTACAGACATTCATTAAACTTCGTTTCGTGTGTTCGCATGGTGGTGAATTCAGTCACCCAGCTTTTGTTTTATCAAATAGCCACGTGTATCACTGTTTTTAGTCTTCGTTCTTCTGTATCGGAGGCAAACTAGTTTCCGTAGCGCTTTCTGCCGAAATAATTTGTCCAGTAAGATAGTCTTACTTCGTACCACAGTGTATTCAGTATCCGTGTCTCCCATGTTCAATTCAAGCGCTTGTGGCCGTGAATCATTCTCGCCTGATCTCTGTTTTCCGTGTCTCCCATGTTCAATTCAAGCGCTTGTGGCCGTGAATCATTCTCGCCTGAATCTCTGTTTTTTTAATATTCTATAGGCTCCGTTCACCTTCCACGAATCGGCCAAGGAACACATGCGTTCCAGTGGTACACTGTGGAACGCCTTCTGCGGAAGCATTTAGTGGAACGATCCCACACCGATGTCTACGTGTATCCTTCATGTCTTGTACGGTTGTTCCACCAATGACTGTGTTACTGTCCTAGAAAATCTGACTTGCTTTGAGATCCTTGACTTCCTTGGGTTATCCAGATATTACTATCGTCGTCAGGCAGATGCAACCGCTACAGCCACTCCTGATTCATGTAAGCACATGTTTTTTTATAGGTCGGTTCATCCCAGATCCCACGTATGCAGTTATGTAAAACAAACCATTCACACTACTCATAAGCCATCAGTAGCACGAGGCACATCAAATAATAGTGGCTTCTCCGTTTGGTTAGCTTGTCAAATCGATTCAGTCTTCCCTACTCTTTATCGACGAATGTTACTTTGGAAGCTCATCTTCTCCTCGCGTTCACTTCATTTTGTAGCTGAAACTTCCGCGAAACGCTCAGCGGACGATCTGCTGTCGGATGAACGCAAATCCACTGAACCTGCTCGCAAGCAAGGTGCGTCTTCTAAAGGTGTCCACACTACTTGGATCATTGATTGATTATTTCCATGAAGCTCTAGCAGTCCATAGACTAGTCTAAGTGGGTTCAAAACGGGCAAAAACACCATGTAGAGTCGAGGGGGAATAAATGTTAGATGTTTTTCTGCGTTTTTTTGCAGTTTGACAACTTAAGTCATTCTGTTTTGTACTGGCCCGGCACCCAATGAAACACCTTCATAAGTGGTAGCACATCTTTTAAGACAATGGCTTCTCAATCACATAGATGATTTCATGCTTTGAAGCAGGTTTTACATCACAAACATTCCTTTTTCCACGGCAATTATGAATAAATTGGAAGGTGGCAGCTTTTCAGAGATTCAGACTATCGCATATGAATGACGAACCAAGCCAAGCCTGTAATCAGTTCCGCCCGGTTTTGGTTAACACGTTTATTGTTTCTTAGAATTTTCGGTCTTCTCTTCCAAGAGCTCACCTCAGCAGTATCCCACTGAATGTCTTCTCACTTTAACATGCATAAGCTCTTGAATACGCAATGACTGCCTGCCCGTGGATCAACAGTCTAATTTTCTGCCATTCAAAAGATGAGTTGTCTGTGGTTACTTATCTTCACCTATGTTTCTTTCTGCGACAGCGACCAAACTGTACCAAACCACTTCCACAGTTAGGTCCAACTGAAACGGATGCCACCTGCATAAGTAATGTATATTTGATGGAAGCAGTTCAACAAACTTTTGAACCGATTAGCGAGCGTCGAGCAAACTGATGTGGATATACTGCCTTAAAATAGAATGAAATCGCCCGTGGATCTAATTTCCGAATATCGAAAGCATACGACGAGCGAAAATGCAACTGTGTTATGGAGGGTAGCTATTGAAAACGTTTAACAGAAGGCTTCAAGTAAGGCAACCTGATTTCCGACAACACACTCCGGGCTGTCACTATGGACTGGCAAAATTAGCCTAATCATGCCACCATCTAACGGAAGGGTGATGTAAAACTTCACCTGACAACTATGGGGGGCGTCAGCCCGTGCTGCCAACGTTTTGGCACGAGTGGTACTGAACCAGTAAGTTGTTGAAGCAATCGAAGCATACGTCTTCGATTCACTACGTGATTTGCCCTCTAGTCCAATCTCTATAGGCCTGATATTCACTACAGTTGTACGCCTTTCGCACAGACTTCACAAGAGCCTTTAGCCAAGAGATATATATGATAGTTCGCTGTAAATCTGTGAAATTCGTGAATCTAATCCGAGGCCTGCGTTGTTCTTGCTCTCTTCAGTCCGTATTTAATGGTCTTGGAAGCGGTCGTTGTGGACGACGATGCTGGTATGCTGTTCAAATATCAGTATCATATGCATCTTTCTAATATTAGGGGTTTCAGTGCAGGGATTTTCGTCCACAGGTTCTAGGTTCATGTTCTCATGCTTGCGACCGACTGCGCACCATGCGCTCGATGAGTCGCAACACCCAGCTGAAAAGTTTGCGAATGTTGCTGCTTTGTTTGGCATTTATGTCACCTCAAATAAGAATTTCGTTGTGCACTGACGTGCGCCAAGTTTAGTCTCCTACACTCCCAGTATCAAAACTGAAGCTGAATATGTGCTCTTCTGTACGCGGTTCTGCTATCTCGGTGGCACACTGTTGACATCCCGGCTGCCAAGAATAGTGTGCCTTCTGGTAGAACATACAGTACTTTCACAGGAACTGCAGGGGGCGGCGTAGGTGGGGCGAAACGGGTCTCAACCAGAGGTTCTCCGACGTACACGTTATCGAATGGAGGTTTGCGGTGATTAGGACCTGTCTAGTGAGTGGAAGCGAACAGAGCGCCGAAACAGCTTACATAAGACCAAATGAATATTAAGGAAAGGAGCCCTGTCAGACGAAAGTATCGATGTCAGGATACGTTAGTCAAAAGTTTGAAAGCTACCATGCGGAAGGGCAATATGGCTCAGTGATTTGAGCGTGAATTTACTGACTCAAGGTTCATGGTTCGAAAATGAATATTAAGGAAAGGAGCCCTGTCAGACGAAAGTATCGATGTCAGGATACGTTAGTCAAAAGTTTGAAAGCTACCATGCGGAAGGGCAATATGGCTCAGTGATTTGAGCGTGAATTTACTGACTCAAGGTTTCATGGTTCGAACCCGACCTCTGCATCTCAACTTCCCTTGTCTATACTTGGGCAACCTGACAGTATCCTAGCCCTCGTTCTTCCTTCGGGTGGCATGGCAGCTGGGCACCAAAAATGTGTTGCGACTGAACGATCTTTTTTACCAATGCAGATCTCACAGAAGCACAAAACAGGATGGCATTGGAAAAGGGTGCAAACTGGAGTTAGCCATTTTAACGACCAACGGTTTCAGGCCAGAGAGCTGGAATGTGCAAGGTGCAAAGGTATTCTCAGGAAACAAAATAGCTGGATCTGCCATGACTTCTGCCGTGTCAACGTTTGACAGAATGGACTGCTTGACGGTCAGCAGATACTGATTCGTCAACGAAGCACCATTGGACAAACTGTTTTTCTGACCTCTCTTAGCTTTCATAGGTTATCGGATAGTTAAACTTGCGGCGGTGCTATACGTGACTTCGAGTGGCCGTGTAGGTCCAAACATGACAAAATGCCGTAGACACTAATCACCTCATTGTGCTGAGTCTGCGATGGCGCCAGAACTGAGTTTCAATGATCGTCATCATGTAGACCGAATGTAGTCGAACCACAGCTAACTACAGAATACCGTGAACGTGTCCTCTACATTCGGCTCAGTAGTAGTACAGTCCTGTAGCCTACTTGAGTTGAACACGGTATGGTTCGATTTCTAAGCTGTTCGTATTTATGTCTGCAAAAAAGCCTGGACATCCCGCGACGCTGAGCTGAGAGCGATTTTAGTGGTGACTTTCTGTGACCATCAGTTTGCAAACTAAGCCGATTATTGACTGGCAGAAGTTAGCTCTGGGTTGGCCGTACGCATTTTCTGACCCACTCTTGCCATAGGCCGTGGGTCTCAGTTGTGTGGTTGCCCCCAGCTGGCACGACCAGCGGGACTACACTGCCTACTTAGTCTCCTATATCATCCCCTCCCTTGTACCCTATCAGAGAATTGCAGTCGGTTGCGCTTGCGGCTCAGTGCAAGCCGAACGTGGCATCGTCTATTGCGTGCAGAATTAGTCGCGTAATTCAGTGTGAAAGTCAACTCTGGAAGTTACTGCCAATCCACCACCTTAGTATACTTGTTCATCCATCTGCGTCCAGCCACTGTCCTCTCGACTTGTTCTCATTTATCCTACGACACCGGCGTTGGTGCGCCACCAGTCGGAATCATGAGACTGATCTGGAATAGAAAAACTGGTAACCCGCACCACTGATATCCCACTCTCTTGACCGTTATCTAGTGTGCGGATTTCAACACTGCTCTGTGTCATTTACTGGACGCGGACACGTGTCGTTGTCCCGACGAGTGTGAAAATTGGAGGTTTGTTACACGAGTTTGTTGTTAAATAGTACGTTAAATATTCAGACCCAACTGTTTCTTTTGCTATCTGGGATCGCCTAACCTACGCGTGACTCAAGGTTCAATATCTGGAACCTGATAGCACTGCACAGTTATTGCTCGAGCGTTCTAAGGTGTCGTTTCTAAAAGCGAATCACTGTACTAACTAAAGCAACCCAGTCATTCAGCTTTATAACGTTTCGCCGGCTTTTGCATCGCTGGACTCAGATGAACGGTTAAACGCTACAACCGTACAAATCAGTCACTGGTTCGAGCAGAGTACTTGGCTATCACTTCTCTTATTCGTTATTTTACATCAGCGCACCTATCCCGACATCTGAAGAATTTATTCACTGGCAAAGTTTTCTATCTGTGGTTGGACGACCACTCCGCTGAGGAATCCACCGCTCTCGCTCAACGTGAAGCAGCGAAATTGAGGCGACTCATCGTTGCATATCCTTTTTTGTACATTTATTATCCGGTTCTGCTTTAACGGTCAGTCTGTCCTCTAGTGTTGTTTTTCGCTCCCACGTATACAGACTTAATCCGTCTGTCCTGCCAGTCATAATCACATTTCTTCAAATTACCATGTGTCTCAGCTTTATCCGCAATATTGTTTTTCATAAGCTCAGAACTACTGTTTTCTTCTGTTTGTCAGTTTTCCAGCTGCCACGTCTTATTTCACGTAAAAATGAGTTCAACGTCGAAGATAATAAGTTCGTTCAGCTCTAACTGTAATACGGATGTTACCGTTATTAGGAGTAGATGTTTCTCAGTGGCCCAAGAGTCCGGGCTTGGTCAGCTTACAGGAAAGGGAACAGCTTGGTTTCGGGACTAGATGTCATCGCATCCAACCTTCAATGCTCCTTGTCCAAGCAGGCTTTCGCCGCGCATGAATTTCCACTGGGGTTCAGCTGAACTTAGACCTTATAGGTAGAAACTAGTGTCATATAGATAATACCCGCATACTTCGTTTTTTTGGTTTGGTGTCACTTAGCGAGTGTTTTATCTAAGGAATAGCGTGACTGTAAAGAAGCATTGTTACATACGTGAACCTTACAAATGGACAATATTCTAGACCACCAAGTCTTATTACGAAGTGTTCTTCATCTGCACGCCATTCCGTTTCTGATGCACCTATTGTTGTAACCTGTATGTGAGAATTGATCTTTTTAGACTAACCTTGTGGAATGTATCACTTTTTTCCGATGATCCACTATTGCCTGATAACGTGTTCATTGTTTTCCATGTGAGAACAAGCAATCCTTAACAAGTCATGTCCTCCTGTGCACTAATGACGGCGAAGTTCTACCTCTAATGGATTCCCGCGTGACACATGTGGTAGCAGTCACTCCGATCTGTGGAAGGTCTTCAGAGTTGAATGTATCCCAGGTGTGTTTTATTGAAGCCTTATCGTACATCTATATCCCACTCCCTACTGACCGTTTTAGCTAGTTTTTTTAGCTAGTTTCAAGTCGTTGTCCCCTTATCAGTTAACATAGTAAGAGGGTTTGACTTATGTAGTTTTCTTCTGTCTCTAATTTATATTAAAAGCTAGGCGTAGATGGGATACCAGAGTTGTGACAGTGGGACAAGCGTTCATAAGTGAGTGTACCCGCTCTGGTGTCTCGATCTCTTTGTTTCCGAACACTCAAAATGATACGTGGTTTCCGAATATGAATTACATGGGGAAATAACTTTTTCTCTTTGCCTTGTTGTCTCAACACTGTCAATCAATGTTTTCGGCACACATCTTACAACTTCAGGCGTTTGGCCGATTTGTGCACCGGGCAGGACACATGGTTTGATTTCTTAGAGGGTCTTCAAATTAATTAAGTGGGTTGGAAACCTACAAACTGACGGTGTTGCTCTCATCCTTTGATACGATTCGTCCCATATGGAACCGTGCCTTGAAAAAAATCCGTTTATCTTCATTCTGCCACCGGTCGTTCCAGATACACTCGCACGGTTTTTCTTCCGCTTTCTAGGGATGTCACGTGGTCTCCGTCAACTGGGTACACCAGAGCTTACGATCGATGCGGTGCCAACCCGAATCCAGTTATGTACCCGATTGACCTCGTCTGTTCCATTTTTTTTCTAACCTATTCTCAGCTGTCTTTTTGTACACTATTTTTTGACCTCCAGAGGCAAATAAATATATCCATTTTCTAACAGATATATTCATGTTCTGAAAAATACCTAGTTAAATTCTGGGTTAATGTTCAGCGGTTTGTTTTTTCGTTTTCAGCCCTATTTTTATGGTTACACAGCCACAGCTGGTCTGTTCCATTTAGTCCGTGTGTCTCTCTCCACCCAGCACCAATGCCTCCTGTTTTGGTGGTACTGTTGAACTGCATAATCCGTTGTCCACCATGTTCAATGCTGTGGTAACGTCTTTTGTCCAAACCACATTCTAACATCTCCGTTCGGTGATCTGAAGTATTTTTTCAACTGTCTTCTAATTATAGTGCCCTTGATGATACAGATACAGTGATGCATCATGATTACTATTCACGTAATCATCATAGGGACAACGCTTTTTGTGCTATTTTGAATTAACGCCACGCGTACGATGTACGGAATATATTTGAAAATACACTAAGATGGTTTGTAAATCGTTGGACTGTGTGGTAACGTAATCTTGTGAAACTTCTTCAAAAGGGACCAGAAGGGAAAGTACGTTGGTCAGAATGTCATTGATTATCGAACTACAGCAGCTAGTGTACCTGTAACAGTTTATAACCCCCTCCACTCTTCTGCTATCAAGCCACGTACTAAATACTTCAGGGTCACCCTTCAGTCTTCTTCTGTGAACAACCAAAGTTTACGCGAAGACTGTATATTACTTGGAGACTAGCATTTTTTCAACATCGTAGCTTGGGTTGCCTATACGTCAGAGCGACATTTTCAAAAGGAGATAAAGTAAAGTTAGACAGAAAGGAGGTAGTGAGGTGTGTTTGTGATCATTTACCACGATTGATCTGCTCGCCTAAATGCTGTTTTCGGTTGCTATCCAAGTAGCCATGTTTGGGTCATCATGAAAGACACCATCCTTATGTATCTCCGCTCATAGGAGTGAATTCGGTGGCCGCAGTTCTTCACTGCCCAAAGAGACTTCAATAGCCGTAACACGTGTACTTTCAAACGACACGCTTTGTCTTAAGGTAATAAACGTTGTTTGTGTGCAGCCACACCCCCTGTACCCAATGTTAGTTTCTTGGATAGACTTGACTGTGATATGTCTAACCAGATAACCCATACGGTTGTACTGTTTCTCATCACAATGGAAGGTAGTCAACGACGGCCAACTAGGCTTGTGGTGCCTCAGAAACGAATCTCATCTCATTGTATTGGAGTTTTTCCAAGAAGGCCACGCTGTGAAAGGGAATAGTTGCCCTTACTTCCTGAATGATCGCGCATAGATTTTGGCCGATGGTTAGTGCCGTATTGAGCTCTCCGGAAACTTGACTTCAAATGAGGGTATCAATGCGCTCATTGCTATCACATGAAATTAGTGGTTTACAGTTAACACTCGTTACAGCTGTGGAAGCGGATGGCCGATTTGCTGGCTCAAACAACTGGCACAACAGTCAACATCAAGCAGATTATTTTTCCCCGGGTGGAATACGTTCTTTATTTTTTCGGCTCCTCAATTGTCCATCGAATAGACCCACGATACCTCTGTAACTGTCATTCACGGATCTCGGGGCTACCATATAGTACTGATTCCTTGCCTCATTCCGGTAATTCTGCCAGGGCTTGTCAATCTTTGGCTTTCCAAAGTTGTCGAACCCTTATCCTTCACAGAGAAAAGTCATTTTGCCTCCTGTGGGCTTACAAGGGTAGTCGTTGAGAACCCTCCGGAAAGGAGATCTTTGGAGGGATTGTTCTATTTGCTCCATTCTCCATTTATTCCGCTTCATTATTAACCAGGGGAACCAAGATGGTCAATTTTCCAAATTAAAATTCCAGTCTTGGTCTTAGTCCGCTCTTCATGACAAGTGACTGACTATGCTTGTCTGATAAGCCATCTTAGCAAGTTGTCGATCAGTCCTTATCACCTCCATAAGTGGTACTAGTTTCGTTGCACCTTCGAGAACCATATTTCCAGCGCTGGTCAGCAATATGGACCATGAGTTTGATAATAAAGTATAAAAAGCCATACTTCTGTCATGTGATGAGTCTCTGGATTTGGGTCAATTCGTTGGCTTTCCGCTTCAGCTGCTAAGACCTGCGAAAGGATAGTCGTGAGTGATCTTCAGGATTTTGATGTGTGTTGATGTTTTTTCGTCCGGGAACCGTTATTTCATTACGTAATCCGGGATCACAGCGAAGCCTGATTCTTAGGGTGTTTCTGTGTGATGCATGAGCTCCTTGGTCACAGAGGTGAACCGACCAGCTTCCCATCGCCCACTGGCTGAGGTCTGACCGTGTAAAAGCTCAATATCAATGAGGTAGAAGCCTTACCTTCATACGAGGGTTTATTCTTTGTCGCCAACGCAATTATTCATATCTGACCAATAATTCGTGTAACCTTTCACATCGCCTGTTTTTGGTGCACTACTTTTTACTTTGATTTATGATCTAAAGGTCTGAAAACAGCTTCTTATGGGACTAGTTCTCTGTGAAACTACTGCAGACTTACATGATAATATGGCAGTATCACGGGAACTCTAATGATCTTACTACACGCCTGAGAATAGGACAAGTTAGCAATTAGGGATACTAGCAGACATGCCTTAGTCCAGCATTACTTGCATCGGTTGGCTGCGCTGCGTTGTCATCCCGTTCCAGTTTTCCAACCGCCATGGAACGAATAAACCATCCTGTCACTGGTTTCGTTGTAAGTCGTTGCCTTCAGGTCGAAGCTTTTTGATTTTGCCGTATAGAGCAAGAACAGTCGCAATGTGCAAGTGTGACTGACTGTAGGTCTTTGGACAGATTTCGACCACTTTTTAATCTGTATGTTTGCCTTATCATAGCGAGTCTTAGCATCAGATTTGATGACCTGGACCGTTTCTGTTCCATTCTCCATGTCAGCGAATGCAACCTAAGTATAGCCCGGATAATGGCGTATTATCTTGCATTTTACCTACCTATCTTTAGTGTGATTTGTGGAAATGGTGTCCCTCCAGTTCTCCATCTTCCTTTCTGTCAGGTCATCCACATGAATCATTCATTTCCAGACCTTCAATGCAACCCGATGAATACATACTCACTTATGCATACCGGAACAATGTTTACTATTCTAGGCGCAGACTAAGTGCTTGATAGCGCTACCTGCATCATTTATTGACTGATGATGCATCTTACATCTAATCTTCTGGGTGCAACATTCTCTCCGGGAAGGATGATTCCATCCTCGGATAATACCAGGCCCATTCCAGTGTTTCATATGTCGTCCACAATTGGCTAGTCTTGCAGATGGATTTGTTTTCTTCCTAGAGCGCCAGCTGATAAATTTCTCAGTGGGAGCTCGAGCCTTTTAGATTATTATTGTTCTAACTCGAAACTGATATATCTAGAAGTTTTTCTTTCCGGCCTATTTACGCTATAGACTGGTCTCTTATGTCACGTGGTTCTAGAAATGCTGGATATAATGTCCTCCATGATACACATTAGTTGTTTTGGGTTTGCCACTTCGGATCTCTCCTGTGTGCCAATGGTGGTTGTCTCATGAAGCTGAAACTGAACTTCGCAGCTTGATTGTTTCGACGCGCCCGATTAGTCGTCCCGAAACTTTTGTGTATTTCTGCCTTGTCGTGAGGATCTTGTCCCCTCACAGAACGGCCGTAATTCAAAATTTCGTTGAAATTTCCAGCCTCCTTTCTAATTTTTGGAGGTCGGGTTAGTTTTTGATTACACTTAGTGGCTGAGATCCAACTGGTTACGTTTTATGATTGCACAAGAGACCATTCAAAGTGAGCCACTGAATACAATATCCACCAGAAGAGTATGTTTGATTGACTCTATCTTGTTTTTTGCCTTGCAGATTGCCCCCCAAACATGATACGCTTCTTCATCACCCTAATCTGGGGATTCTATGAATGGTACTTGCGACCGGCGATCAAGTTTGCCTTGAGACGAGCAACTGGAAAGTGCGAATTGCATCGGCTCATCCTGGCCTACCCCAGAGGTGCCATGCGCACCTTTGCGATCGGTTTGTTTCCATCACCACTACGACTTTTTTCTAGAGCAATCAATGCGGCGATCCAAGTGCGACCTGCTTAGGGGCGCATTACCATGGACAATTCACTTCGATTATAACTCCCGCGCCAGTGAACTTGCGCGGATTAAAAATGTGGACATCTCTTCCCTCTCAATGTATGCGTTCTCAGAGGCACGTTTGACGAAATCCGCCCTAGGTTCTCATCAGAGTTCATCTATTCTTTGAAGCAAATACATGCCTACGAGCGGCTTGTGACCGAAACAAATGTACTGAAATCTACAGCCTTCGACCCAGACAACAGCGCACACCAGCTTCTCCTCACACAGGTTTGACGTCTCTTGTCACCGCAACCCATAGTTCTCTTGTCCAGCTTTGGAATGACTTGGCTCCTGTAGAACAGAACGCTGATCCGGCATCAAGGCGATGGAGTTTGATAGGTTTTCAAACAGATAATCCATACACTGACTTTCGTGGGATGGGTATCCTTTCTTTGAAAAACATGGTGTAAGCTTCCAGAAACATTTGATCTTTGTTTCCAGCAGAGTCGGAATCTTCAATTATTCATGCTCGTTTCCGCTCCCTTTCATAGGTACTTTAGCAGCCATCATACAAAATTGGCCCGCAGTCTGTTGAGTGCTTCTAATCATCCACAACACTGGTACGTTTCATAACCGCTACCCTTCTTCCCTTGATAATTAAGGTATCCTTTTGCAATTTTAGCCATAAACGTAACAGAAATGCTGTACGTGTTTCTGGAGAAAGGGCAGTTGAAGAACCAGTTCTATAATACGGCGGATCAGTGCAGTTTAGATGACTTCTACAAGTTATTCTGTAAGTTCTCCACAATGGCTGCACTAAAACTTAAAACCAGTTGATCGTTCTTATTTTTAAGCCTACAGTCTGGTTGGGGTCATGTCCTTTCACTTGAAAAGCTAAGCTTTCAATCGCATAGCATCGACTGGTTGCTGAACACAAGTCGTTTTGGTGATTTCATATTAATGCTTTTCGTTAGTACCAGTGCTGTAACCAAAGTACTATCAGTCCTTAAACCGACAGCTGCTCTGATCTGTACGTGGAACGAGAGTGCTCGGTATTATTCGACACAAATGTCATGTAGCATGTGAAAGTTGATACATTTCGCCCAGACGCATGGTACTGTCCATATGTTGGACGAATTGGAAATACTTGTGAAGGGCCAAACAGGTAGCTAAGATTATGCCTATCGCTAGTGAGATACCGGTGATGCGCCTTTGGAAGAATGGTGTAAGATGGGCTATGATGTTATTTAGTCGTGTACTTAAATTATCGTGTTTCCTGAGAGCCTGCTGCGAATTTCTCATGTCAGTCAACATAATGGTCTCTGGAGCATATCATAGTGAATCCTTTGTATGTTGCAACTAATAGGTACGATTCTTGTCACAGTATGCCTTGTCTTAGTGCCGCTCAGGGTTACCTTCCCATTCAAGCCGTTTTCATCTCCAGACAACAAGCTGAAATATTGGAGTGCCAGATGTAAGCATGAACACCCTTGAACATGGTCTGTCGACCGAGAAAAAATGACCTTTGCGAACATGCACCTGCTTCACTTCCATAACTCGAGTAGCACTTATATAGGCTTGGGTAGCTTGACAGTGTCTCATCCCTCGTGCTTCCTTTGAATAGCTTGGTAGCTAGGCATGGAAAGGATTTTACAACTGAAAGTTTGTCTCCTCTATGTTTTTTTCTTAACCTGGCATATGGTGTTTGTTGCGGAAACCTGAATTGTATTCCGATCTCCTCAGATTTGACCACTGACCTCCCTTCGTGAGCAGTGCAGGCCGATTCATCCATGTGTTGTTAATCAGCTACCCCAGATGAGCCTGTGCATACTTCCGCCTCTGAACTTAGACGACGGGTTTTGATCGGCCTTGTTGCACATTCCGAACGTTTTCTTCGGTTTCTTAGTCATCGTGTGTCCTCTCGTTTCCTGAAACCTATGTCACCTTTAGGCCACCGTTTAACTCGATACTTTCAAATGCACCAAACTGCACCATTAATTTTTCAGCCATCCATATAACTTGTCATCGATAGTTTATCAGGTGATGTAACAAATTTAGGATGAATACATCGACCGAATTTTTCGATAGCAACAGAATCGAGTGAGGGGATCCGACGTGTAACGTGCAACAACGTGTACCAAATACACGTTGCTATGTCACACAACGAGATGGCTCAAGTGGTTAGAGCGCGAATTTGCTGACCGGAAGGTCCGTGGTTCGAACCCGACCACTGCCTATCGATTTCCCCTGTCTAGGCTTGGGCAACCTGGCGGTATCCAAGTCCTCGTGCTTCTTTCTGGTGGCATGGCAACTAGGCACCAGAAGGTTCTAAGACCTGTTCTTATAGTCAGCGCAACTAACTGTATCTATGATCGGGATCTCTAGCACAATTCTAACTTTGCGTGACGCTCGTAAGTGTATTCCTGCTGGTTGACAGTACGATACAACTCAACATCAGGAGTCAGGTGAAAAAGAGCACCCGCGAATTTTGGCAGATCCAGAAAGTTGAACAGCTGATCGAGGTGAGAAACTGTGAATCGTTGCGCTGGACACTATGAACAACAACTCAGTCAGTCGTTGCTGATTGATTATTGGGATTCTCACAACAGGGTCCTCACCAGTGAACTTGGAACGTCCGACCTCTTCGGAAATACGCTATTTGCTCTTTCAAGATCCACCGAGCAAATGGTCCTGATGATCCTTGACCCTCTCCGCTTACATACGAAGTTGACATAATCGGCCACTGCTTGTCCAACCTATTCGCTTCTATCTGTTTGAAAGAGATTGTCCTAACCAATTGAAGTGAGTGGATCGTACCGCTCAGTTAAAAAAAGGTGCTCGCACTGAATGTGGTAAACACAGATGTATCAGCTTGATTGCCACTGTAACTGGACTCTTCACATCTCTAACGAGAATACATGAAGTTGGGATCTGTGAGGGCTAACAGGATTCCGGCCGGGTCGGAATTGTGTGAACTGCATCTTCGCACTCCGTTGGTAGTTAAATTAATGATATTCGTATAGATGTCCTACAGTGTTGGTCTTCCATGACTTCAAGGATGTACTCGACTCCGACATTTGTGAACGTCATACACTTTGTATTCGCGTGTGAGAGTGTGTATGGGAGTGCATATGGAGCTCCTCAAAATACCCTACAGGCAGTGGTGTCCGCTGCAAATGCCAACATTTGACTTTCGTTTAAGTCCGTAATTGATGGGACAGGGAGACGAACTCCGGGGGTTCTCCGGAACCCCGGTGGTCAGATCTCTCAAAGTGAGAATCTTGCCTATCAGACATGCGCAGACGACATCGTTCAGGAACCGAAGCGCCACCAGAAAATGTGACCAGAAAATCATCCAACCCTTCAGCATATACTTCACATCCACAAGGTGCAGTGCCGTTTTGCGGGGAGTAGAGTCCCTAAACATCTTTCCAAAAGTACAGGGAGAGTCACTGGTAGTTGTGGGACAGTAGATGTACTTTGAAAGTTTTATCAGTTTTAATGGCAACGTGACGGTCCAAATCAGCGCATGAATCTCGAAGATAGGAAGTGCGTTTGCCGATTTGCGCTACTCGAGGCATCAAAAAGGCTGGGTTTCAAAGGGCACATGCATCAGACTACAATGCGGGTTGTGTGATTGTGTGACTGCGAGAAGTTAATTTTGGGCGTATGATATCGGACATCTTTAGGTCTTCAGGACTATAGCTGGAATCGGTTACAACCAGCAAATTCGTAATGCGGTGACCAGGAAACAAGTTTTCCGTTTAGCAGACCGTACATAACTCAAAGAATCCATCCAACATTGCAAGCTAAAGTGGCTGGGCCGTGTGTCACGTATACCGAGTTACCGCTTGTCAAGAAGAGCGTTATTTTCCGTGCCCAAATCAGTGAATTACGAATCTACGAACATGGATCCATACGTATAGACATAATGCACTACGCATAAGGTTGCTGAAAATTCCTCGACAGCCCACGACCGGTTTTGCCTTTCTTGATGCTCATCAGGTAGGCTCAGTCCAGCTGACATATGTGGCCGCCTGGCGCAGCACATTCAGTTGCTTAGAAACATCATAAACGAGAGGTTCAGTTGGCTTCCAGATAAGTCTCCCGCAAAACCAAACTGCTTTGCAACTGAGTGTATTTCACTGGATCTATATATTTCTCAAATGACTTCAGCATCTTCCCTCAACCGTAGCTGAACGATTTTAGCATAGACATAGGCTTTACATCACAGTGTATTTTGTCTTTCATGCTTTTCGCGAGACGATGGTTTAACAACTGAACATCTAATACACGTATCATCGGTTACCGCCAGTTAAGTGGTTCACACACCTATTGATGTCTTTGCCGAATTTCTAGTTACGACGGATTTTTCTATTCAATGGTCCCAGTTGATGTTTGTTTTTATTCTTCATTTCTGATCCTTGTGTACCCATGCAGGCTTCACTTTCCACTCTTTTCACGAATATTGGATGAAAACTGTGAGAGATGTGATGTTCTTCAACTTTCACCGAGAGCAATTCCGATCTCGTCTGGAGTCTCGTTTGCAAAGCAGTGATTGTCGTCTTGGTCTCACCGGTTCCAATGGCGATGTCAGTTTTTTCGAACCTTGATGACTCTAGTTGTCTTTCCGTTTACTTTCCACTGGTGGATTTCCAGTCGTTGCTGCTTTTGCAAGTGTTTTTTTTTTCGAAAACGTTCTTGTCTTGTTGCTTGTTTATCGGTCTTTGAGCTGACGTTGCTCTTGTCCATGGTTTCTTTTCTAGTTCCGTTCTGTACTTGCAGACTTAAGCCGGTACTACTGGTACGGAGATTCCGCCATGAGGGAACTTTGACTTCGTATAGTTTATTCATGGTGGAATCAGATCGTAGTAGATAAGTAATACATTCATGCTATTTCAGTGCAAGAACTCCATTGGGCTCGCTGCTGTATAGCGTCAGACGATGCTGGGAGTCTGTATGGAGACTAGTTTGCAAGGGTGTAAGCTACATGCAGATCGTAATCTGTCCTGATTCAACCGTCTCTGTTAAGAGTCGAGTGCATCGAAAGGTGATCGAAGTAATCGATGCTCAAGTGATCTGTTACCCGTTCTCCGTAGTCATAGTATCCTACCTCGTCCTCGATTAATGAACTCCAAACTGATTGTCCATCGTGAATGGAAAACATCCAACCGTTTTACAGCTGTGTTGACGCCACATGTAACCACTGCGTCTGAAGCACGGATGGTCAGTGATCGTCGAGTTATCATCTCTGGTCTTTGAATCGTACTGTCACAGAATATTCTCTTTTCTAGTGACATATACGTCTTAATAGTACCCATCCTGCAAGTGAATTTAGTGTACGCTGAAAGGCCGACAAGCAACTGTTTTATTCTCGTTTGAAATCAGTATTGCGCATCTCATGAATTTCTGGAGGAATCCAAACTACTAATCTCGTGCCTAATAGGTGAAGACTATGCCGTTGACCACGGGTGACTGATCAACAGAGGAATTAACTGGTTCTTAGAGGAGATAGAGCACCTCTCTCTCTTCCCCCGTTTTGCAACCGCGTGGTTTACTTCACGTGGTTACATATTCAGTGTCTCTTCTGGTGAAAACCGGAGTTTGCTACATGTCACCCTGATCCTAGTACCTCGAGGGATAACTTACGCTCGCCTCACCGATCAGTGCATTTTCAGGCTTGAGGTGTAGACAAGCTCGTCGGAACCCTTGAACCGTCCGTGCTTCTCTCTTACTGGTCAATGTGGCGAAGGTGCTCAAGTAAGGATAACCACTTCGTCATGTTTCAGCTGATATACTATCATGCTTTCTAAAACAAGTTTGTCAACATATATGTTTATGTTCATTGGAATATGAAGCCCGAGGCGTATAGACCGTTGCATGTATGCACTCGAGAGGTCAGATTCAAATGTGCTTCACCGTATAAACAACCATAATGTTATTGTAATTTGACCTCAACTTGCTTAGTGCTACCAACAAACCCGAAGCAAAACACAGGCGTCCTGTTGACCACACATGTTTGGCTGCAGGGCTGAGACTTCAATATGCATTCCGCCTTAATCGGACGTACTGGATAAGGTACATGAAAAAGTACAGATAAGGATGATTTTTTTGTCTCAAAAAAAACATTTACAATGTATGGAAATGGAAGTACGAAGAGCACTTCGCAAGGCAAATGAGTTTTTTTAACACGCTCTCGATAGACAAATAGACCTAAATAGTATAGGGGTGTGACGAAAGAGCGAAATGCAAAAACTTGGTCAATAACATCAATCAATGCAATGGTTCTACAAACAAGAGGATCACTCGTAGCTCAGTATTAGCGTTCCTTTGACCTGGAAGTTGCTGATCGCTGGCAGGACACCAGTTGCATATGCACTTCTGTGGATAAAGAATCAGTTCTCGTAGGCAAATTGCAATTACTTTGGCCGTTTTGAGTGCACTTTGTCGAACGGTCCATGAGCGATTTGGTGGCCGTCTAATGTGTCATACAGCTGGATTATCTGGTGTCTAGTATGGACCTCACCAGCCACGTGGTTTCGTTTATCAGAATGCTTCCGAGATGGCATGCCCTCAGCAGTTCACAGGAGCGGATACCGTGTCGCATGCTCCACATAGTATACGGAACAAAGGCATACATATGGATGAGTCGTGGACGGACGCACTGTTCTTCAAGTCAGTGTTGGGCATTCATGCTCTTAGTTGTGAGGTATTAAGTGGTCAGCTGACGTGTAACCGTTTCAGGCGTTCCATCAAATATGTGCAGAATTCTTTTCTGCTTAGTGGTTGCATGATTTCGCATCATTGTTCAGTCGCCTCTTGTCGCACCACGATTTTCCATTAGTGCTTTTGAAATAAGGCACAATCATGTATCTGGCGTCGTGAATACAGATTTTTCGAGTCGAACACTTGGTCATGTTTCTTTGTCCTTTCATATCAGTGAAACTGTGGAAGTTTTTGCATTAGCCGTTTCATGGGTTGACTAAGAGCACTTTTCGTCTGGACAGCTTGTGTGTTCACTTTTGATGGCAACTATCGGCAGTTAATAGGTGGTCATGCTCATGCTATTTTGCTCACACGGTGCTTGCTGGGTCAAGTTTTGTCACCTGTTCATCCACGTCGCTCTATTTTCATTGATTTTCCGATAGTTGGCAGAACGCGCGTTCAGTGGCAAATTAGCCAACCACATATCCAGCAGCGTACACACCAGTCAAACGAAGTGGCCTTCTGGTATACTCATCTCTGAAGCCTACCCATCCAAAAAGGGAAAACCCTCAGTCTTCACTTTCGCGGCAAAGCTCAGCGTCATATTTACCTAACTAAAATCTCGATGTAGCTCCCTGGTTGCAGTGTGGAGATAACGAGTGGTAGACATAGCCCCACATCGTTTATGGAAGGACATATGCATCCACTGGGGTTAATTGACTTTCAGAGTCACATACCGCCTAAAATCAGTCCCAGTGGAAAACTCATTGCCGCTTCACCTCTCCTTCTTTACACGGTTCCGTTGATTAAAGACTGCATGGTGAACATTCAGCGTAAAAGCAATTCTTTGGGCTTGATTATAGGAGTGGATGAGATAAAGCCGGATAGTTTTATAAAGATGCAGTTGTAACCAGCTGTCGGTTGGAAGAGCACTGGTAGAAAGAAAGGATATCAAGAGGAAACATTTTCTGGTCCTAAGTGGTTGTCGGTGAAGTTGAATGCCGAGTGACCGAGTCGTTTTTCAATTGGTGAGTGTAAGGTAGAGTTGTTCACGTCAAATATACGTCGCTGTTTGCAACCAAGTTTATGAATTCTGCGGAGGCCGCACAGACGAGGGACGTTCGTACCCGTTGATTTCTTGATATAACTTCGCTTCATTATTGCCTTCAGGGTTGTGGTTGCACTCTTCTCTTTTGTACGAGTAAATTCAGTTTCATCAGTCCGTAAGTCAGGTATTATTTAATATAGCTTGTTTTGTTTGACATTTTGTTCGGTCAAATAAAGATGATATACTTATGGAGGTTTCTTAAATCTTAAATGTGCTTGGTTTTAACGGATGCTTATAGAATCTGGTGCTTTGTTTGTAGTTAAAACAGGTCTGGATCAAATCTGTTTCGATTAGATATAATGTCGCTGGACGCTACAACAAGCTTGTTAGCTTGGTTAACTGGGTCTTCAAACGGATTCTAATTAAGGTTGATCTGGTTTACTGGGCACGAAAAAGTCATATCAAAAGAACAATGATTTAAACAACCTGTTTTCAAGCTTCACACCTGAATTGTGTGACGGTTGTTTTGGTATGGATTGACAGTGTATCCCTGAGTATTCCTGAGGAGTCTCGTGCGATGATAGAGGTCAAGTGTTCGAGATTGTGAATCTTCATCTGTTGCCAACCTGTCGAGCACAACAGGGTACTGGTTAGCAGATCGATAAAATTTTACAGCATTACGCCTCAATGAGTCGACCGCTTAAGTGCTGGACGCTCTGACACGACTTGAGTGTAAAAATATCCGATCCGCGATAAAAGGATATATACCTAATCCATGCGACTGTAAGCCCGGTCCGTCAAGCCAAAATGAAGACTAAGTTCCCTGATTACCAGAGAGCTCTTGCATGCTTTAGGTGAATGTCTCCCATAACTTGCCCTTCGGTCGCATTTTGATATGGTCTGTTCGAACAGGTGCACAGATTACACAAGGGCAAAATCGCAATACGATTAGTCCATCGTAAGGACTCTTCCGAAGGTCAGCTAAGAAAGGTAAGTAACCGAGGTGGTTGGTTATCCTGAAGTTCACTGAGAAACTAGATTAGAGTAGAAGATAACTGCAATGCCGATTTTCTTTAGGACAGTTCTTCAGCACGTACTGCATAGTGATCACCAACAGCACTCTGTGACAGAATTCTACGGTGGAGACCAGGCTACAATAAAAAACTCTCCTTTGGTTACAAATCTGTGCCGTCACATCCCAGGCTTTGGCGAACTTATTCCCTGGTCCACTCTGTCCCCCCAAAGGAGACATAAAAGTCACGAGCAGAAGTGGAAATATTCATTAGGTTTTCCAGGTTTTTAGTAGGAAAACTTGGATAAATAGTTTGAACATTGTCCTCGAACAGTACGTGAATGAAGTGAAGCTTCTGAAGCATAATGCCATCTAGGTCTCAACACAGGTGCAACAAAAAGTAACAACTAAACGTATTCTCTTAGACAGTATAAAAGTGTGCTCACGTTTGGACGGAAATTCTCCTTGCCAAACGTCAAGTCCTGTGTTATTCAGTTCCACATCCGATATTTCAACTATATGAATAACAATACCCTAGTAAGCTGTACGCCAAACAACCATCTGATGAGTTATTCAGTTCCGTATACCCATATTTACCGTCCTTGCCAGTAATGTTACGGCACATTGACTGAGACGCTCAACAGAAGACTGAACTGTATTATCACTGTAACGGTGATACTACTGATGGTAAGGCATGCGAGTAGTGTGACTTCTTATCAATTCGCTTGAAAAGAAATATCTATTGCGGATTTGTGGAGTTGCTTCGTAGCATTTGCTTGGACTTGAGCAACACTCAATGAATATCTAGGAAAGTTCAGGAGGATGCGTTCAAGAGAACATGGGTGTTCAGTTTTTGTAATTAAGATGCATATGAGAGTTTTGCTTTCCTGTCCAATAGTCTGGCATTTTCTAATAAATAACTCCGCAGCGAAGGCCTTCTTCCTTTCACCACTTTCGTCAGCCAGTTTGAAAATTCACACTGAAGACTCCCTTAGAAGTAATCGGGCCACAAAGCACGGTAAACAAAGTTTGCATCATGTGGTTATCATCGGACTAAAATACCGTGAATTTATTTGGAAGCATGCATCAGTCACCAGTGCTCTGGGTTACACGCATTGGCCTATAGGAAAACGGGACCAGAGGGAATGGATCAACCACTCCAGTCGCACCGTCACATTTGACAATGACGGATTGGACAATCTTTTGACTATTTCATCTCTGTAGGTCAACTTCTGTATACAGCATTAAACCCACATTATTATACATTTTCATTAAGACCCGTGAACATTTAGACCAAGAACAATTGCAGGAACCATACATTGCTCTGTAAGAAAGAAAAAAGAAAGCGTTCAGCTGTAGCACCCTTCCGGTGCCTAACTGCCATGCCACCCGAAGGAAGCACGAGGGCTAGGATACTGCCAGGTTGCCCAAGCCTAGACAGGGGAAGTCGAGTGGCGGAGGTCGGATTCGAACCACGAACCTTCCGGTCAGTAAATTCGCGCTCTAACCACTTGGGCCATCTCGCCCCCATTACTCTGTAAGCTCGTTTTGTCCCCATCTGACATAAAGTCAAACTGGCTGTTGAAATTTTCAGTCCTGATTAGTCAACGATTGAATGAAAGCTGGTCAAGGCAATCGTCAAATCAAGTGGTTACTGCAAACCCTCCCTCCAAGAAAACCTCACATCTAAAGGCCTAGTACAAAAAGTTATTCTCTGCATCCAAATGATAAATAACCCTTAATTTCGGATGCTTCTGCATACAGGCAAACTGATTATGCTCGACCAAACCTGATGTGTGACGTTTCACTATCGGATAGACAGCGGTATTTCGACTTAAATCATCTGCGCCTTGGAGCGCTGTACTTGGAATAGGTGGTGATGCATACGGAATTCTGGACAAAGGTATCGCCAAACCGTTGAGAATTCCATTACTGAGCGTTCAGTTCAAGACGGTCACGAAACTGGCAACTTGAGTGCACTTAAATTCGGCAAGCCAGTGCAGCTAGATGACTGACTAATTATTTTCAAAACACCTTGCAATGGAGTTCCCAGCCTTCTTTTTTCATGTCCATCAATAAGACACCTATGCTGATGCTGCGAATTCACAGTTGGCCACTGTGAGTTTGTAAACACAATGAATTTAGTTCGCTTTGAAGTTTTCGAGGTGGCTACAACTTCTGGCAACAGTATGTGTAATAATCCCATGCTCTGTAACTTCACCCAAGTTACATTGATGATATGAACAGCTCACATATGTTCAGTCGCTGATAAGAACATTCCAGTCGAAATGCAGTGACCAGAGGTGAATGATGGCCAATTTCAATTTTCGTTACTGCGTTGTGCTGTCAAACATCCCGCTCAATTGTTTTCAGCATGCGAGTTGTGCAAAGCGTCAGACCCTGTGGAGTTACCTACTGAACAGTTCAAAAGAACCGGATCACTTCGTGTTTCTGTGAGAGGTCAATAGATAAAACGCGCGCAACGCAACGAGTACTTAGAGAGCTTATTAACTGAATGTTTTCAAGCCTCCGTATAGCTTACACATGTATGCCAATGGCTTTTCGTAGCCATAGCCAGAGGCTGTCTAAGTGATGATACCATGGTAAACAGCATACATAAACGTCAGAGCTGTTCACTTTTATTAGTCTTCCATATGGTGAGGCATTAGGTGACGAAAATTATTTTGTGGTATTTCGATAAGGAACGGATATTGAACACTAAAAAAATAATTGAAGTGTATGCAATTTCGCATGCGCATATCCGCAACGATCTTCACTGTTTTACGGTAAACTGCCAGACCTTTATCACCCGAAGTTTCTCGGTAGGTATTGACGAACGGCTGGTGCTTTTCAATTAATCACATTGTTCATCTATATTTTTCGTCCTCGAAGGATGCTTGTTATCTATTGCAACTTCATATTCAGTGCTTCAAATACCAGAAACGAGACCCTTTACGAAATGAGAAGCAAGTAAGCTGCCTTTTCTCCAGAGTCTGTCGACAGTAGAAGGGTGTAAAAGATCCAAAAAATGCCATATATTTTTGTCAGTTTAATTATCGGACCCTATTTAGTGATGTCTTGAACGGTGGTTATTCTACAAAGGGTCATCATAAAACTCACTGGAATACTGCAGGCCATCTAGCTGAAATTCATCCCTGTATTTTTTGAAGGCATCCATAACTAGTCCATCAGTCAAGAAGAAGAATATGCTGATAAAACGTTTTACCACGCCGGAAGATTTCTTGAAGAGATTTGGAACGATCCATGTTTTTTTGTTGGATATATTTCCTTCACTGAACTACCGTGTAATCTCAAAGCCCATCACCAATTCTCGCATTGTTCTCCACTGGGTGAGTCCCTCGTAACGGATAGCTATATCAGGTTGCAGACCATTCAGGCACAGTGAGCTAAAAGTCCGTGGACATCATGTAGTTTGAAACGATAGAACTGGTCATAGATAAGTTCTGATCCTTATGTATCACTGAATTAGACGAGTCCGTTCCAATATGGTTAGTCTAACCAACGTCTATTTGTGTTCGGTGCATGAATGCGTAAGTGAGGTCAAGTCACAGAACAGTCGATAAATGACCAATGACTGGACTTGCCTCGACAAACTGCGCATATTACCCATTCAGCATTTCCGGATCCGATTAAGTAAAAAAAAACTTTTTGGACAAAAACTCAACATAGTAGGTAGCGCCACTCCGTCACACAGAATCCAGTGGGTGCATAGTGAAGAGGAAACTATGGGGTCTTTCCCCACTTATCGTTTGTTGGCATTTCATAACTTTCTGTCAGTTAGTGACAAAGGTGTCCAAGCAGCCCGCATAACACGTGATTTGAACAGCATGCTCAGATATTGACCATTTTTCCAGTTCTTTTATGTATATTCGCTGGGATGTGTTCAGAAATCTGTTTGAACAAACGTTTAGCTACACATCTTAAATACCTTGCAACAGAGATGTTGGTAAAGCAAAATAAGACTGATGAGGCTAACTGAAAAAAACGCTCCAGTTTTCGTGGTTTGAACAATGAAAGGAATGGATTGACGGTGCACCCAATTTGGTAACCAGGATCTTCTTGTTCGTGATGAGCAGAGTCTTCTAATTACTAAAACGAGAACTCTCGTTCGTTTGATTAGGACGGATATACCTACTCCTTAAATCCATGATTTCGGACAACACAGTTTTCCTCAAGTAAATGTTTCCAAACAAATTACCCTGGGTGACCGTTTTCCCCAAGAACTGTCACTAAGGTTTTCGGGATGTAAACGTCATTTATCCGAGAAGATACACAGCACATTACATTGCCTTCGTTGGACAAATCTCTGGAAATATGTGAACTAACCAACCCAGGTGATCTTGTATGAATATCAGTTCATCATCGTTGTGTCACTACGCAAAAAAACATGCCCATAAATGGCGATAGTTACATTTTCTAACTGATTTCGGTAAAACCAGCAAGCCATAACTGCAACTGGGTTGCAGGCAAATTTCTAATCTCAGTAAACAGATCCCCTGTCACTAGCCAACTAACATGTACTGTCCTAAGATGGCTGCTGTCGTGTTTGGAGTCAAAACAATCAACTGAGTACTCCCAAACTATAACTGTCAACTAAAGTGTTGTTTGCCAGCCCAACCTTTTGCTGGTAATAAATCGGTGGGGGATGGGTTACTCATTAGCAACGCGAAACGATACTCCCTTCAGTCGAACCAAGTGCAGTGAGATCTTCACGCCTTCCTAACAGTGACTCATAGAAAAGGTGAATGGATGGATGGAACCCACACTCAAAATGTCACGCAGTCGAGTCCAGTGGCCAGTAATATCACATCCTATTCGGACAGCCTACTTAAATTCGCTGTTGGTTTTGTGTTGACTGTCAGTCGCAAAGGAGCTTGGGCCAATTGTTTTGATAACATCTTACTGCTACCCTGCTGAAGTGTGCGAACGATATATGTTTTCCCCTTTCCCAAATAACGAACTTTTTTGTGTCAGGTTCCCACCCCTCGTTCTACTTATCACTAGAATTTAGGTGTTTAGCAGTTAGTGCAAACCTTACTACTACCAGCATACAAGTTAGCTTTCATTAAAACTAGTAAGCGATGCACAAGCAACTAGAATAGGGATCGAAGAGCCAAGGGAGTAGAATTAGGATCTAGCCGGATGTTGTTCCATATCTTGCTAGGTGACCTTATGAAGAGTGAAAACACTAGGTGGAGTAACGAATAAACTGCTGCTATTCGGAGCAACTGTTCGTCTTGGACACCCAAATCCAATCTTTGCTATTCGTTTGGTAATTGCACATACACCGGTGGCTATCTGAATTTCCCCACCGGTTGGCAAATTTCTATTACTCCCGTTCTCTTTGGTTCACGGGAGGTGGTGTACTCGATACCTGGACGACTAAATATTCCTTGGAACATTTGTGCAATATTGTTGTCTAGGGTATAAAGCAGGGTACCAGTGTATCACAAGTGATTAGGGTTATGAGCAGTTTTCGGTGACAGGATGATCTACTAGCAACAGTTGATTTCAAACCTGCATCAAGAATTATGGCACTGTGAGTGTTATTTGAAATGGGCACGATGACCTTTTTGGGAAACAAAACTTCGCAATTCTGAGAGCAAAGTGAAAACCTCTTGATGACGTCGTGAAACGGACACGTTCTGGTAGTAAGTAACCGTAAGGTTAACGTCACAAAGGACAAGAAAAATCCAATGAAATTCGGGACTTTAGCGCTTACAAGCTGATACCTCTCCCCCCTCTGACCGATCAAAATTGCACAAGTGCCGAGAGAGTTATCTAATACAGTATGTGAAAAAACTACCACTTGTAGAATGTGAAAAACAAACTAAATAGATCCTCTGTTGATCTTTCAAAATTCGTGGGTGCATGTGCGTGGAGTACGTAAGTTTAGCGAACAAAATCAAACTAGTTGCCGTAATGCAAATATCAGGTTTTCTCGGTGAGAGTGTTTTGTAAATCGTGATTCGGCAGCTCTTCAGGATATGCATATTATCTCCACTGGGAGGATGACGATTCATACAGAGTCTCTTTGCGCTGGCTCTGGAAATTCAAAAAGCTCCCTTGCCTCATCGGCCAAGCTTCGAGCAATGGCCAACGAAGAGGTAGCTGCTGGTGAAGGAGCGTTGCGCACATGCATAACTCGTCTACTAATTCCTGTTTCACCGCGCTGTATCACAAAATCGTCCACCAACATACCATCTGGATTCAAGGCTTGAGCTCTTATTCCGGAAGGTCCACGAATAACGTCAGTAACTTTGAGCTTTGGCACAAAACGCTGAAGTTTGCGAACTTGTCGTTTAATAAATATATTGTCAATTATTTCATTTGCACCGAAGGTTATGTACTTCGTTGCGAGCTTCCAGAATCCAGAGTACGTTAAAGAATCAAGGGCATCCTTTGCATTAAAATCACAGAAGCCGTATCCTTCCCTGTCGAGTGATAGAATAGCGTTCGGACCCAACCAAACAGTGCCATCAATGCGTGGTGTGAAGTGTACACCGAGGAAGGGAAACCTGGGATTTGGAACAGGATAAATATTCGTTTTAACAAGATCAGACATTTCATCTCGAAGCCTGAGGTAGTCTCCTCTGAATGGAATGATTTTCGGGGACGGTGAACAGCCTGTTCTTTCTGCCAGACGGTCAGACTGTAGTCCACCACAGCAGATAGCATATTTTGTCTGGACGGAGGGTAAATCACACCGTGATGTATCAGATGGACGAATCCGCAATGGGTAATCTGTATTTTGATGTGCTTCATCAAAATGGGTCACCTCAAATTTTGTCATAATGATACCCCCAAGGTTTTCAAAATCTTTTGCAAATGACAAAGCCACCGTTCTCCAGTCAACAATGCCGGTTTCAGGGGAATATATTGCCTCTAGTCCAACGCAATTCGGTTCCAACTCACTAATCTGACTCCCGTTTATCAGTTTTGCACCTGGGACATTGTTGATTGTAGCACGCTCAAACAATTTTCGCAACTCGCTGATCTCATAATTTTCTGTCGCAACAATCAACTTTCCTGATTTCTTGTATGGAATCCCTTTCTTTTCGACATAAGCGTAAGATCGCTTCATGCCCTCTACGCACAGTTTGGCCTTGAGCGATCCGGGTACATAATAAATCCCAGCGTGTATAACTCCACTGTTGTTTTTCGACTGATGTAGACTGAGCTCCTTCTCTTTCTCAAGTACAGCCATTTTCCATTTCGGATACCGTATTATGAGTTCTCTGGCAGTAGCAAGTCCAACAATCCCACCACCGATAATTACGCAGTCAAAATTATGGAATGATGGCGTGGATGCCGTCCTAAAAGTGTTCAATATTGGCAGTCTGTTGCATCGGGTAAGGAGATCTGTCAGACCCCGCATGATGATGTAGTGTGCGCTGAGTTATTCCAAACGAAAAGTACTGTGGGTGAATGGAGGGAAAAAATATTCATAAGCCGCATCTTATAAGAAGAAATCATATGCAAAAACGAGTAGGCTACGCACTTCCTCACTGATATGCCAGTCAGCATAGGTGTTCAGAACGGCGCTTGATGTGCAGTTTATGGGGCAATGTCGTCCGACAGTCAACAAGGGCAGAATGTGATCAGCACTTAATTATCCTTAATTCAGTGGGAGCACCGCCAGGTAGTGTACCCTAAACAATCAATGTCAGTTTTAGTCAGTGTGTTCACCGCTACTACAGAAGGTTTTCTATACTGGGAAAGGTTTATGAACGCCTAACATCTAAGCGACCTTGTTAAACGTAACAATACATTTCAGGCCACTCTAATGGGTGCTGGAAAAGGTACCTGCGTTTGTTCGGCTATCAGGTTAACAGTTTGGTCTGCAATATATATATATACATATATATATATATATATATACGCTGAGCGATGGAGTGAAATATTTATCCTCGAACATTGGTTTCTTTAGGTCTAGGGCTTTCAGAATCGCGCTCACG
>NW_008751657.1:2062435-2070713 GCF_000715545.1 Opisthorchis viverrini | reverse complement strand
TGAGCTCGTTCTCTTTCTCAAGTACAGCCATTTTCCATTTCGGATACCTTATTATGAGTTCTCTGGCAGTAGCAAGTCCAACAATCCCACCACCGATAATTACGCAGTCAAAATTATGGAATGATGGCGTGGATGCCGTCCTAAAAGTGTTCAATATTGGCAGTCTGTTGCATCGGGTAAGGAGATCTGTCAGACCCCGCATGATGATGTAGTGTGCGCTGAGTTATTCCAAACGAAAAGTACTGTGGGTGAATGGAGGGAAAAAATATTCATAAGCCGCATCTTATAAGAAGAAATCATATGCAAAAACGAGTAGGCTACGCACTTCCTCACTGATATGCCAGTCAGCATAGGTGTTCAGAACGGCGCTTGATGTGCAGTTTATGGGGCAATGTCGTCCGACAGTCAACAAGGGCAGAATGTGATCAGCACTTAATTATCCTTAATTCAGTGGGAGCACCGCCAGGTAGTGTACCCTAAACAATCAATGTCAGTTTTAGTCAGTGTGTTCACCGCTACTACAGAAGGTTTTCTATACTGGGAAAGGTTTATGAACGCCTAACATCTAAGCGACCTTGTTAAACGTAACAATACATTTCAGGCCACTCTAATGGGTGCTGGAAAAGGTACCTGCGTTTGTTCGGCTATCAGGTTAACAGTTTGGTCTGCAATATATATATATATATATATATATATACGCAGCTCTACTGTACACTTGCTAGCTAAAATGGTCAAATCGGCTGGCTCATAATAAGACTCCGCATGTTTGCTCACCGATCTTACGTCTTCATAAGTTTACTCCTTGATCCAATTCAGTGCTAAAATGGTCAAATCGGCTGGCTCATAATAAGACTCCGCATGTTTGCTCACCGATCTTACGTCTTCATAAGTTTACTCACCCCTTGATCCAATACAATCCAATGCAGATCTCGATTAACTGTTAGACCAGTGAATAGACCAGGTCGTGTCTTTTTCGCGTACAGCAGATTTAGCACCATCACAACAGGTTCGTTAATCAGCAACAAGGCCGTTAAGCGAAAGGCGGCACTCTGATGCGGCCACCCATACAAAGCTAGCGTCTGCAGCCTGAGTTATCCGAGAGGCCACAATAATCGAATTCTTATTTACGACTCCATAACTATCAGGACATAAGAAAGTCTTCCACCAGTTTGTGCCCACAATACTTCTTGGTTAGAGCAGTGGGCAAAACAACTTCGTTAAAACCCTATTTATAATGGTTCTATGGGATAAGGACCCATGTAAGAAAATCACCAAAATGACTGTCTGTAGAGCCAAGACACGGGCTTAATCCATGTCATCTTTCAACTGGCGACACAAACGCAACGCCGTATTCCAAAGGCAAACCACTCCCCTGAACCTTACCAGGTAGTGGTGCGTAGCGAAAACAGTCAGGAAAAAAATTAGGACGGCAGCTCTCGCTTGTTAATTCTCCGTACACGTGTTCACTCACCTTGCTTCAGGAAGTTCAGCCGTCAATGCAACCAACAAAAGAAAGAGTTTTTTATTTTTCTCCAGCTATTTTTTTCGGATTTCAGTTCCATTAGGCTGGGAGCAAAGACGGTCAGTCTGGGTCATATCTCTTCCTCGGTTCAACGAGAGCTGTAAGAGATTACGAGAATAGACACTAGCAGGCGCCCAATGACTGTTTTAGGCTAAAGAATCGAGCATGGTTGTTTGTTGAATGTTATTTTGAATCTGTCGGCCTTCGACCTATCATGTAAGCCAGCCGTCAAATTGGCATACTTGTTTCTACACTTACCTATATGAAAGTGACTGCTCGGTATTTTAAAAGTTCGTGCTTATCAAAAGTGTACTGTTGCCCAGTGGTTTGTTGTTTCCAACTGGCTGAGGTGGTAAGTTGAATGCGTACGTCCCTGACCTCAGACGGCTTCAACCCCAAAGGTGATGTATTTCTCAGTATTTGATGGGCATTTCTGTTAGTGCAGAAAGAATGCCTGTGGATTCGTTCATCCGAGTTACCTCAGAATCCCTCTCCCAATGCGAAAAAAAGTGGAAGAAAACGGGAACTTAGTTGGCTTCTAGAAAAAATACTATGAGCATTAAACTTGAAGGCCAAGCTGACCAGACATCACATATAGTTGTAATGTACTACTACTGAAAATCCATCGACAGCCCACGGCCGGTTTCGCCCTTCTTAAGGCTCATCAGGTAGGCGCAGTCCCTGGGTTCTACTTGAAACCAAATTGCACGAGATTAGCGAATATACACTCATCTGCAAACTAATTTGGTTCTTTCCAGAGACTCACCTGGAACCTAGCTGAATCTCTCATTTATGATGTTCTCAGGCAACTGAATGTGCTGCACCAGGCCGCCTCATGTTTGAATAAGACCCTCATATTGTAATATTGATACTTACGCCTTGTCGCTCCCGTCGGATGGTAAATATTACGCCAAACAGTACATCTGCTGATTAAACTTTTTAGGCTTCACTTACTAAACACTACAACTAACAAAAACGGTTGCGTTTAAACTTTCAGCGCAACACAATTTTTTACCCAAAGATTAAGACAGTCTCCCGTCATTAGCGGTTCATCTAGATGAAATTTCTGCTTCTGTGAGAAGTTTAATAGAAGATATAGTGTATTAAATACCCTGTCGTTTCATTGTACGCAAGAGCGGGGACCTTAAATTCCGCTGGTACTGGCCATCTTCAGACGTGTAAAATTTGTCATTGATTGCATTGAGGACACCAATAATGCGTTTATTGGACATTACGCCATTTCTTAAGAAACAATTTCAAACGTGTATCCAGGTCACTTGAACTTGTGAAAGAGACTGCAAAAATGATCATCTCACCTTCCTGAATTAGGCCTACAACCAGTCAGTCCACTCAATCCGCCAGAGTATTTCGGTACAAGCATGGCACTTCTACTAAACTTGACTGCACCTACATGGTCAGTGACAAGCCAAAAGTTCATACATTTTGTGTCATTAGGAAAATTTCAAAACATTCGATGTAAAGACAATAGCATATTACCCTGGAGGTTCAGTAACAAATTATGTTTTGTTCCGTAAAGGGGAATCAAAATTTAAAGACAAGAACGCTAAAACTTTCCGTAGAGCAATTTAGTGAGAGGTTTTTCGTCCTCTGGATATTGGAGGCCCGGCAAGCAAAAGTCATGTAAATTAGGATGCCTTTTTTGCCCAATATATAGACCGGATCTGCGTGTTGGACATCGTACCAATGATGTACTTTAGATGAGTTTCAACCTGTACGCCAAAAAACATATTAAACTACATAAACTAATAGAAACCATAGCTGCTTACAGGTACAGTACGACATATCATGTGTGCGGCGTTCTCACGCTTTCATGAGAACATTTTGGTAAAAAAAACACATGCTACGACTTAAACTGCTATCCATTTTGAGCATCAACCAGTGTCATTTATTACAATTTATTGCGAATGTGAGTTCAAACTCCCTCCTGGCGGAAACATTAATACAGATTTCTTGGTTAGGAAGTGCATATTCCATTAAGATTCAATCTTTAAGCAAAACCAGTTTATACTAAAGGCCGAAAACCACGGTATAGCTTTTTTATCCTAATTAAGAATCATCAGCAGTGTGCATCTCACAAAACTCCAGGAAGTTTCAAGTGCATAAACTTACACCTATTAGGATGAATAATTGACCTTTCGGTCACGAGCAGTTGATCAGCCGTGTGATTAACTCGCGTTTATACAGGAAATAGTATAAAGGAAGAATATTCACAGTCGCTTGGGTGTTTCGGCTCTTATTTCAGCCTGTTGAGATGTGATCAATACGCCTGAATGTTAAGCATTAGACTGAAAAAAACTTGAATTATTTTTCGGTATTTCTTAAAGTAGCACCACGTATTTTGTAACGTTTTAGATTCAATATCTGACGCATCTGCATACAAACCAATTATCCATACAGTGGGAATAATACTGGGTGCCAAATGTATTTTCTTTAGATTTTCTAGCGTCCGAGGTACAAAAATGTTAAATAAATCTTTAGGCATCAATTATTCTACGGAATTTATATTTTTGCAGTGGTCCCACCGACACCGTGCCACAATCTTCTAGATCTCTCTAGTCACAGTAACCATTCTAGTGGCAATTCAGCGACAATGTTCCGCGAGGTGCGGGCAACTCAAACGAGGCCAGATGCGTTTCAACTGGATCTGTAGTAATTCTTGCAAAGCGTCATACAGGCGATACCTTCAGCGTCATCAGTGTGTATACTATTACAACGCAGTCGACTGAACTTCACGCCAACTTGTTAGCTCCGTGTGGTGGGTAACGAGCATCGTCACTGGTGCGGGGCGTGTTTCGTCCAACGACCATTATCTTTCGTTTGCATTTATCTTGCATCTTAATATGCACGTCATAAACAGGAAAGTTGTGAGTGAATTTAAAGCTTATCAGAGGTTTTTTACTTTTCTTTTGTGTCAACGGAGTTCCATTAATATCCACCGCTCAAATTACGGTGTCATTCTTCCGTTATTCTTAAAAGCTTATTGTCCTTCAGTGCTGGATATTCTCGTATATTTTGAGCCTGTCTAAACTGTCCATTGGATATCAATTAAGCGTAACCTTAAAAGCCAACCGTGAATTCTGATAAACAGGGGAGGCTAAACAAAGGAAACAGTCCCAGAAAGCCGTGAATGTTCAAAGATTACTTCAGTTGCTTTGTGCGACCGGTCTCCCAAAAACTACTTGTGAGCGAAGCCATCAAGAGTCAAAATAGCGATAACCTTGGGTAAAAAAAGAACCATCAAGCATTAGTCCAAATGATTTAAACAATAGCTATCGTGGTCAACATCTGTCAATCATATTGATTTCGCAGCTGACCTAAAACCTTAGCCTGTGAACGTAGAACCCACTACTGTCTCAAAATCATATAACTACCGGGCCAGCTAGCTTCTAGCACAGACAAATTTCCTGAGTCATCGTTCGTATATGGGGGTGAAGTCCTCAGTTATAGCTTGTCTGATCTGTTTACTTGCATTTTGAAAAAAGATATTGTCTTAAGCAACTAGAACGAATCGTCTGATGAACATGAGTTATACTGTATTCATTGCTGGTTATACTGATATACGTGCGGAATCAATTCTCACAAATTGCTAATAGTGCTTATTTTCTAAAAATGGCTCGCAGTGAGTGTAGTAATCACAGGGAGATCAGCTTGACTCTGGTCGTAAGGAGATGTCGGCGTCACCGATGTATTTTCGCCGAGAGCAGCAAGCAGGAGTTCACTTGGCATGTCCAGCTTCAACAAACACTTCGACCAAACAACCTCAAACGTATCAACGACCCACAAGTTTATTATTCCTGCGTATTTAAATCGCATTCAACTTGGCTGACCGGTCCGACTTCTTGGTCACGCTTTCCCATCAATAAGCATCCGAGACTTTTTTGAACTTCTTGGTGTGTAATAGTATACAGTGAACTCTTCAAAAGCTTTTGTACGTAATGTCAGACAGAAGTGCCCATTTTCCATCCGTATGTAATTTTTTGATCAATAAAATAATAAGATGAACGCTAGAAGGTCTTGAAAACTTTGATGTTTCGATAACTGCTGACGAAATGCTTGCCGTTCTGGAATATGCAGCAAAAATTGCCCTCGTTTTCAAAGAAAAAAAGAGGGTGCACTGTTTTGGATTAATTTAACAAGGCAATCCAGCCCTTTGGTATGCATTTTGCACCTACACATTGTGATCTCAGGCTGAAAGACAGACAGGCACTGAACACACCACTTACAACCCAAAGAGAGACACTCTAAGTTGTAGAGCGTTTTACGTGTCTAAAAGTTGTATTCGTTCCTACTTTAGTGTGGCAGATAAGGTCAATGCACGGATCTGAAGGGCTTGGGTTGCGTTTGCTAATTTAAGATATCTATGACAGGAAAGCAGCAGACCCTTACATCGTAAGTGACGTATGTATTGTGCTAGAATACGTGCTGTTTGGTTGTATGACTGTGAGATTTGGCCTGTTTTGCATGTCCAACTTAGAGTGGCGGAAGCAAAGAAGTAAAAATCTTTTGACTCGGCGAGGGGATATGAAAGATATTACGGAGAGTCTGTATATTGCCAGTGCTACTCGCCTTCCAGTATGAGGGCCGCGTGATGTCCACTGTGTCTGGTTGAATACACTGAAAGTTATGGCTGCTAGTTGGTTTCGGTGGAGTTTTGTTGTCAGTCTCTATCCAAATTGCCTGGATGAGTGTCCGAACGTGTAGAAACCTCAGAATAATTGTGTTAGGCAAGCACCTAGTCCAAATCCTGTCAGTTATTTTGCTTTTTTTCACAGTAGAGCTTTTAAATAAATCATGGTTCTATGACAGAAAAGCATCAGCGTTGAATATCGATGTCGTGCATTGGTGATTATCACGATTGTGTCTGTGGTTCTGAGCTGGTCTACGCACCGGTGCTAATTTGCTGCACCCTTCCTCGCCACTGATCCGTATACCCCGCTAGAATGTTTGTGCACGCCTCTCAGAATATTGCACGTTCTGCAGACTATCTCGTTCATCAACATATTATGGCTGTACCAATCCAATGGATTCCCCGATTCCTTTACTTCCATTGGGTCACTGGTTTATCAGGTTGGTTTGATGACCTCAGGATTTTTTGAGCTTGATGCTTTAGCTTTTGGCAGATAGTAATAGGTTAAGGGTCGGGTGATTTACAGAGGCTAAACGACATGGAGTTGTGGGTCTTTCAGTCCGGTCTCAAGATTAAATGTCCCAGTGCGGCATCTGAAATCACGTCTGAGAGAAGATCCACGGCTTTCAAATGCAGATAAAAAGTAGTGTATAGAGTCTGTGTGACTGCGCTCGTTATTAATTTGTGCCACCCAGTCATGAGGACATTGTGCGGCCGCGAGATCCAAGAGGTTTCTGCACGAATAATCAAAATCCTCTACAACTTCAAACACAAGGGAAGTGATCGCCGCGTATTCTGCAATGTGCAGGCTGATAGAGAGATTTTCATAAGTCACTCAGCGTATGGCAGTTGCAGAGACCTCAGAGAGACATAATTTCTTCTGATGATGTTATTCGAGCAGACTGAATACTTTTTTGAAGCATGGTATAGATCTAGGGTGTGTGCCTTCTTAGGTACATACAAGCCCCTTCTATTGGATCAACGAGACAGCGCAGAAGTCACTGGTCATTTGGCAGTGGATCTGTATTAACTGGTCGATGCATATGCGATAGTCATCAGCCTTAATTGGAAACCGTTCTTTTCGGTCCTTCTGCAAATTTGTGCCACTTTTTCGTATCGCGCCGCAAAGCACGACACTTAGGTGGCAATCATAAGACCTGGTCCTCTCGGCTTCTTCCAAGATAATAAACCTCCATCAAGAACTATTTTTTGGTCAACTCATCAGGAAATATCTAATAACGGTGGCCCAACGGCCTGTTGTGTTTTTCCGCCACATAACTCTCTAGCAAAATATTTTGTCTAGGCTATCCATCACCGTTATTCCAGCTGATTTTCTGCTATAAAAGCTGGCTATAAAAGCGACTGAGACAAATACAATGTATTTGTTCCAATCCACGAGGTGATAATTTCTGGCTTGAGTAATCCTGAATGTCCGGATGACTCTACACTCCAAAAAGTCTTCAGTGAACTAACAAAATAACAAACCGGGCCTCAAGTGGATCGTTATTAGAGGCAAGAGGCGGCAAGAAATCATGACTGAGATGGACTGGAGTGCACTGACACTCGAGGTTTTGGTAAAACACGCGAGCTCATGAAAGCATCAAGCATTTTCGCGTGTCCGATTTTTGCACACACATTGAACTCACTGAACGATACACATTTCTTCGTCCGAAAATATGGCCAATTCGGCAGGTGCAATCTATTGTACCCACATACAATAGACAACGTAGGCAACAGTAGGCAACGTACAACGGCAAACAAACAGTGCCGTGTGTCAACCCATTTCAAATAAACGCCTCAGATGTATGAACTTTTATCATCCAAGTAGGTGCAGCCTAACAAAGCTCAATTTATAGGTCAATACAAAACCTGAGTATAAGGCAAATTCGTCTTTATTCGAAACGATGGCCGTTAACATTTACAGCCTTAGTTGCCCGTGGTCTTTGATGGAAAGCAATTTGATATCTCAAGAATCCTTTTCCACAGGGTTTACGAACTGATACGGATTCACGGATTGATACACAGGATCGAGGCTATTGCCCGAGTTTCCCGGGTCGCCTTTGTGCTTGTCGGTCAGTGGCTGTCGTTCACCTGAAAAGTACAAGTGA
>NW_008751657.1:2049881-2061847 GCF_000715545.1 Opisthorchis viverrini | reverse complement strand
AAACAACATATGGACGCACTTCATCATTCAGAGGAAGGTGCCAGTCCAACGACCACTGCCTGGCAGCGTCTACAGCCATTTGGTAGGCACTGGCATTGGAACTCCAGGATTTCAAGTCGTCTGCAAAAAGTAGACACGGACTCGCAAGAACGTCCGGGAGGTCGTTGACGTTGATCAGAAACAGGAGTGGTCCCAAGACGGAGCCTTGAGGAACTCCGATGGGGACCGGCGCTGGAAAAGAGTAGGTCCAGCCTACTGATCTGTCTAATAGGAACGCCTTAATCCGGCGAAGGATTTTCCCTTGAATCCCGTAAGACTCGAGTTTGTGGAGCAGCGGGACGTGTGGGACGCTATCAAAATATGCCATCCGATATGAGTCCTTCGTCCTTAACTTAGGTTAAGCTGTCCATAAACACGAGCGTGTTTATCACGCGAGAGCGGTTTGGGAGAAATCTGCGTTGAGTTGGAGATATCAGGTTGCTGGAATTAGGTAATCTAGGATAGCTCGCTTCAGAGTTCGGTCCATCACCTTACCTGGGACGCTAATAAGGCTTATAGGCCTGTAACTGCCAGGCGACGCAGGGTCTAGGCTTTCGCCCATGAATCCGGGGTTTTTTGCACTTGTCGTCCAGCGGCTGTCGTTCCCCTTAGATGCACAGCACTGCTGTTTAAGTTCTCAGCACGCGGCAGTATGCTTGCCATCGCGAGGGTCTCTTGAATAGCTCTCTAACAGTACTTTGGACTATGTTCTATAGGAAGCGTTGCCTACCGCCGGGAAAAGTTTATTCCATGCAGCTACCACCCGAAATGAAAAAAATGTTACGCGATGAATATGTGCGCTCTGGGCTTGAAAATCTCCTTACCACGTCTCCTCGTGCGTTTGCTGGGTCAACGGTGAAAAGCCTGTTGGCCAAGCTTCGTTCAAACAGAGCATAAGTAAGAATATGGTCCCGACGGAGGCCAAGATACTCCAGGGGAAATCTAGATTAAATTTATATTTCGTTTCCTGATCCGTGAGAGGTGCTGGTTTAGTTGTGAGGCGAAACAGCGTGTAGATTCTTCAACTGCTACCGTGTATACAATGGTGGGAAGACGAAGCCTCGTGGAGTCGGATCAGTAGCTTACACTCCAGCACGCTTGTGTGATCTTATGGCTTGTGGTAAGGTTAACAGCTTTTCCGTGTTATTTGCGGCCCTGTGTAGGATGTGCTCGGTACGTTAAAATATAAGTGAAATAGAGAAACTTCTTATGAAACCCATCCCGAAAAGGGTTGATGGTGTATCTACTGGACTCATTTGTCTAGATAAATCGTATACCCATTTTCTACAAGCAGTCCGCAGGGAGAGAACAGAGGCACTGAAATTCCGTGCTTAGTTAGAACCTCTTTCTGCGCAGCATGTAATATCAAAAATCCTTCAGTATCCGCAGCCGGTGTGCTACAATTCAATGTAGCCCCTGATTGGTAACTCGCCTTTCTCTCCATGTTCTTCATGCATTTTTGAACAAGCAAAGCCGAACCGTTCATTAACTGTTTACCATGGAATTTTAGGCGCACTTCTCCAAAGACTCTTCAAGGTATTTTACTCCTACCTTCCTAAATGCATACAAGCTAACCGCCTCCTCACATGAGCTGGCTACGAATGTAGGTGTTCTTTAACCACGTATTCGGATACCGTCTTTTTACAACTATGCATTTCCAGCTCATCTTTATAGACCATAGCACAACTGATTGTTATATCGGCTGCGCAGCATTCAGCTAATGAACCTCCATCGTATTCACAAACGGTTACACGTTCACCCCGAACAAATCTTCAATCCCTACTATCTCTACCTAAATAACAATAATAGTAATGGTAATAGTAATAAGTTTCGTTTGTGAAATCGGGCAGTGTCGACGCACTGTATCAGTCAAAATTCTCAATCGCTCTTAGCTGTATTTTACGTCCGAACTGTTCCACCGCTTTGTTTAGTGGACCTTCCTTTGGCCCTTTTTTCTAATTTACGTTCCGTATAGGCACGGCCGTTACATTCCTTTGCCAAGAAGGCGGCAATATAACATGCTGCCACCTCAATCGACGCAAAGATATCATTTCCGCAAACTAGCCTTAATTTGTTACTATCCCTTGCAAATCCGAATTACCCTTAAAACCGACAACCGAATATACTCATGTACTGGGCTGCCCGCGAGTTCAAGCACGGCGTTGACATGACCCTTGCGACTGCAACATCCAATCTGACGGTTTGTTCGCAGTTAACCGCATCTCTATTTTTCATGGAAGTGTGTGTCAAATATGACCCAAGACCATCCTAATCCACCGAAACTGTGGCAAAACTAAATCACTGGCTATGTTATTGTACTTTCCGCTGGTTCTGGCAAAAGGCGCACCAGTTCTTTCTATGTGCTACCAATGAGTCATTATACTGGTGGAGATAGAGCCTTGCCAGTGCACCGTATATGGTGTGTTCCGAAAATAATATCACCACAAAGCTTACTAGCTGCGACGAATCTCTTGGCTTCGTCCGGCTAAGTCCCTGTTATAACAACAGAGAATTTTCTTTCCTTTTCCTTCTAACAAATGGCTGCTTTATTTCGAGGTTCGCCGGACAAGAACAACGTAATTACTGTTCGTACACATTTTTCAAAATATTTTCTAATCCGATATGGAAGAAACCACAAATATAACAAATTCTCAGCAAAATTTTTACCGCGTTCACAGAGACATCACAACAAGCCACAAAGAAAATTAAAAATATAGACGCTGCGCTCAAAATAGTTTTTGGGTACACTCCAACAAATTTTAGCGACTCTGTGACTACTTCGAGAAATTTTAGGGTTTCGAAAATTGCTGTGAAGTGTTTAAATCGTATGTCAGAGTTTTCCTCGTTTAGATGCCATCAGAGAAACCCCAAGTATGCCCCTTAAGGATCATCTAGCTGAAAAGTTGTTTCCAGTTTTGGCTGAAATTAATCCAGTACATCGCCGAAACTCTCACAACATCTACCCCACACCCTGGTTTTTGATACCCTCTCCGATTTGAATTTACCTATCACGGGAGATCTATGTCCTTTTTGTTCTGCCTGTCCCCCCTTCTTTGCCGTACCCCTCTCGTTCAACTCGCAATTTTCTAGTCATTACAAAATTGGTACGCTTCCTACAAGCTGAAGAACAAGTTCAAAGCTATAATTCTCGTTATTAATACTATAAAGACAGGCCACAGGCTTCCTCCAGACGACCACATATATACATTTATTGGAACGGTAATGTCAGCGAGAAGAGGACCGTATAATTTAATTATTGATTACCCGACCCTGAACACCGCCTTGGTCTAACGACCCATCAATCTCATCTTAGAAGAAGCAAATCTGCTGGGTTGTGCCAGAAGTCATGAAGTTGCCTCAGCTTCAGGTTACCTGGCATGTTAAGCCTTCTATGCAAGGGTCATTTAGACTGTCAGGCAACTGATTTTTGGCAACCCATCTAAAAATCGGGAGACCTGTCAGCGCGCGCCTATAACTGCGGAGTCATATTCGACGGGTAATCATCCGGAAGAACACGAGCCTTCTCCAACTTCATTATGTATTTGACGCTTGGGTCCAAAACGCATGATTTAGTAAACCAAACTACCGGCTTCCACAGTCTGAAGAGCCCGGAAATAACGCTTGCCAATGCAGCTCAGCAACAACGGTGACTTTTTCACACCAAATGTAACTACTCTCATACTAACAGCATCTGAATTTTCCAGGGTCTCTATATTCGCCGTCAGTTCTAACCATCTTAAAAATTTAAACTTGGTTAAATGAACACTAACATCGCTCAATGTCCCTGCAATTTGCAACATGGGTCAATAGACATCCCTCACTCGCACTCCTCTCCCCTCCAGCTGAACGGTCTGCGTTCACAGTTTTCTAAATAAGCACACGAAACAATAACCCGGTGTTTCATCTGAAATGTCGTTATAATGTGCTCAAGTTCTGAAAGCCAATATACGCCATAGTTGCGAACGCCCTGTAGTATGTGGTTCCAGTAGAGGGCCGGGTGTGTGCAGTGAGAATGGTCAGATCTCTCCGCATCCTCAAGCGTTAGGTCTATTCAGCGTCATGCATAGAAACAAAATATTTTATCGCGTGAACGAGTCAAAGATGCCACCGGTGGGAATCCACTATTTTCATGCGGGCAGCAAAGCACGAATGCACGAGCTCTTGGGCCCTGATGTGGACTAAATTCATCAAAATCTCTCACGAGTTTTTCATGGACAAATCGATTCCCCAATTTCGCCTGTTAGACGTGGGTACTATGCACAACAACTAAATGCATTTTGCACCGTGTTTGTGATGTACCACAACTATGTCAAAGCACCAAAAAGTAGAAAAGTTCCTGCCCCCCTATTTCTCCGAGACGAAATTTCTGCCGGTTCGGCGGCAACGCAGTGCGGCGAATTTCCAGTGATTAGGTTACAAATGCATCTGGACATATAAAAATTTTGTTGAACGCAAAATCCTAGAACAGACCGAGGAAACAAAAAACTGGAGGTCCTCCAACAGGTATCCCGAATAGTGTGCTTAACTTTTTTATTGGGCGAATCTATCAGCAATGAATACGCTCACCTTTAATGAAGGACGACTGAGCCATCGGGTCAAGAACCCCCAGCAACGGTTATAATAGCTCGTGATGTTGCTCAGCGAGGCATACAATGGTTGCGGTCGTCGAACTTTGAAAATACACCAATTCACCATCATGCTCACATGCTGTTAGTCACAATTAACTTCGGCTCTCTTTGCTCATAAACAGCGGGTGCATTCTTGATCAGCTGTCGGTCAACTTATTTCCTTTGGATGGATGAAGTAGGCCAGCCGCAGTATGTCGATAATGGTTCTCACTTTTGTTGCGCTCATACTTGGTAATGTAATACATGATGCACTCAGACTTCACATCACGCATTTTGCGTTGTCCCGCTAGAGCGGGTACAATCATAACCCGGAAAGATCGGGTAAGATTCCATTTAGGAAAAGGCTTTTCAGTCGGCGCTATGTTTTGCCATCGCGTAAAATGATGTTAGCAAATGAAGTTTAACCAAACCCGTCGGGAGTATCTGTTTAAGATACGGTGCCTATATTTTTTAACGTGCAAGCGAACCCCCTTTATCCGCTGCCTCTAGATACACAGGGCATCTGGCTTTAGATTTCCTCTTCTATCCCTCCACGTTTTGAGACGATTTCTCAACCACGGCACTTAAGCAGTAATTTCCACAAATGATGTATTCATCGTGCTGTCTCCGATTAGAAAGTCCTAGACCCCAATCCGTGTCGCGTTTATTATTTTTCCATTGATGAAATTTATTAACACTGGTTGACACGTTACTGAAGTACCATTTTATTATCATTGCCGAACTAATTTAAACAGCCATGGCTGCACCTGTCGCCAAGTGTCAAATATTACCGGAGTGGAGAATTCCACGGATGGCGAAAATGGACTTCCATATCCTGGGAGTTTACCATCGCGTAGTCGACTTTAAGTCGGAATGGAGAGGAAATTCTACAGCATGAGCGCTCACACAGAGCTACTTGGCCGCCGTCGATTGCGAACTCCTCATGACCCCGAGTTATTTGTTAGATCTCTAGTTATCTAAAGAGTAATTAGTCATGTTGATCAGCTTGCCTCTACTCTGGATCATTAATATCAAAACATAGCAAGGCCTTTCATCAACTTCGATTAAATTCATCAGCTCAACTACATTGTCCTGAAACAGGTGAAAGTCTCCTTATAAGGTGGCCAGTATAAAATAAATATCAGTCCAGGCCGAGTGTGATATCTTGTAGGAAGCTATGCGTCCGGGTGTAAGAACATGTGCACAGTCTGTCCAAGGTGACCATAATAACACATAACTTGCCCCGAATCAACAGATCCTGTTGGTGCCAGGAAACTCATAACAGCGACTGACGACCTGAGTTGCGCAAACCTATGCTTAAAAAACCGGACAAACAAGGGCCTGAAGAATAACGGAGAATACTTATAGACGATGAAGGCCCATGCCATGAAGTCATATTTTGCTACAGACAGCCGCACAATATTTAAACGGATTTCATCAGCTGGCTGAAAATACCCAAATGTAAGCGAAAAGATAAAACGTTAATTCGTTTGCAGGTGAAACCTTGGGAAGTAAGCAGGGCATTTTATCGAACACTCAAGCTTGCCTAATTGAACGAAATCACTCAATCAGGCTGAAAGAAGCATTGACACCAGCCCGCCGTTAGCAGCTTAATTTCGGCGCCCGAAAAAAGTATTCCAAATTGAAGAGAAACCCGGCCATGGTGTTTTGTCTCTATTTTTTTCAAATCGAGTGATAAAAATGGTGAGCAGACTAGAGGCCCCATTACAAAAGTTTTGGAAGGGTCAAAACCAAACCATATCGTTTCATGAATCAGCCAGAAATTATCTTATGGGGATACACGAAAAAATTACGTCTGTTTATTGCGGCCGAGGAGTCGCTTGGCTTTTAGGACAACAGTGGGACCAGAAACTTAAGGAATGCGGGACGGTTGCTGGGTAAACATAATCTCCCACAACGAACCAGATGCAAATATGTCGTAGTTTGAGTGGGTTTTGGGATGAAATTCAAGTTTCATAGGACCGTCTTTCTGAAGGAGGCATCCCTAGTCACATTGGTGCGAACCAGAAATGACCAACAGGCTGGTATTCTGTGACGTAGAACTGAAGTGTGCAAGCAGATTTCTCTAAACTCATTCGCGATGAAAGCTGCCTCCGACACGAGTCTGGACCATACGGCCCAGATTGTCAAAGTTTATTGCAACTGGAAAGATAGCGCAGTCACTTGTAAACGTTACCCCCGCCTTACAGCTAACACTTCCAATGGTCAGGACCACAGTAGCGTACGGCTGATTTGAACGTCGAATCAGTGTTCTTTAAACTTCCTGAATCACAGTTTTGACTGCTGAAGCTATAGACAAGCGAGCCAACCTACCTGTGGAATGCGAGCTACAGTCGATTAACCAAGTGTAGTGCCATTGGGCGCATGAGGTGGAACTGGCCTAGTGACTTCTCGGTGACGCAGTTAGCCAACCGAACTTCGAGGTTTCAACATAAACCTGTGGTAAACACATGCTTCCAATAAAGATTAGTCACATTGTGCACACCTGCCAACGGACTGTTTCGAACCAAGAATACGGTTTAAACATGCAGGGATGCGTTAGTTGGTATGGCTTAGGCCCTATGATCGAGTCAAGGTGACACACGCCGTACATGCACCCAATGATCCTCCGTAGGTGGCCGCGAGAAAAAAAGAGTTTGGTTGCCATTCTCTACTTATAACGCTCTCAGTCTGGTTTACTCCAAGTTTGCTGTCCCCCGTTCCTCCAGTGGAACAAAACGATAGCCTCATTTGGGTTAATGGAAGTTTGGAATCAAGGCACTCGTACCAGTTCAGTTTACAATCCCAGTGCTACCTGGTAGCAGGCAATTAACTGAAGTGCTTGATTTGCGTCCACGGGTAAACAGGATAGGATTGACCATTAAAATCTTGGAATGCCGTGTTACTCAAACATTTCTGATCATATTAGAATAGGCCCGATTGTTCACTTAAGTCACCAGAAAGCTTGGTATCTGGTCCCGGCTGTGTCTGGGGGCGAAGCTAAGGAGCGGAGCAAGTACCGGGGATCAATCTGCAGCAGTGGGCTCAATTGCCACCCATAGACATGGTAGTGTGTAGAATAAGCCGGAAATAAACTGAGCTTGGAGGGTAAACGATAGGCGCTTGAAGTCACGAGGCATGGAACTGGTTTCTTCAGCTCTCGCATCCTTGCTGGAACAAGACCAGCTAGCTCGATGTGTGACTTCATTATTCATCCATGGGACTTGGGATTACCCCTTTTAGGAAGGGATACAGCCCAACCAACTATGGAAGTCTTGCGAGCCGGGCAATAGAATGAATCGCTAAGTCCACGGCACGTTAGAATCTCTACAAAACCCACCCAACGTTCATTGTTTAGGGACCGTGGCGGGCGGGCAACATGGAGCCGCGGAGAAGAATGGTTTGCTAAAGGCACTTGACAAGGGAAATGCCCCAGGGTGAAGCGAAATGTGTACAGTTACGCAAAACAATTCAACCTCAAAAATCGCGACATTTTTTGAGCAACCCATTTGAGGTCGATTTCGTCGTGGTCCTAAAATTTTAAAGACTAAAAGACTCGAGGGCGATAAAACGCTCTACTGCGCTTGTAAAAATAAGATCGCGACACAGAGTCAGTTCATTAATGACAAATCCTGTAGCATGACCTGAATGATGGATTTACAAGTCTATTGCAGTGTCCGCGATCTTTGGGAGACAATATACATTTCGTATATTCTGTACCTAATACGTTGTCCCTCAACCTGATCTTCTGTAGGCTATGGCTTACCAGGAGCCACAGGAACCTTAAAGAACTTCTCTGTGGACAAAAAGGACTGTCAAAACAGTATTTATACAGGTATTTCCATATTATCTATAACTCAAGCTGGAATCTTCACAAATGGGGCGAAGTTCGCGACGCTGCTGTTCTTCATTTTCATTGGTTCCGACTCCGATTATGTAGAGTGCGACTCGTTTTGGTCTGTGGCTGGTTCGCGGCCCGGCGTGCTTTTTATTCCGCTGATCTGGGCCGCGCGAGGTGTTCGGTGCGGTGAATCACGGTGCTTCTACTGGTACTTCAGTGAATAGACACCTGTAGATGAATATCAATCTCACCACAATCCTCTGATCTTTCATTTTTGTAACTTATGGGGAGCTCATGGAAGGCTTCGTAGGATTTTAATAACAAATATAACATTACTTTGGTTTTTGGGCACTGCAACAGCGTTTTTCACTGTTTGTTCCAGTTGCACTCCGTCTTTGCCTCTTAACATATATTCCCCGGCGACTTACACGGTTTCCCGATGCACGTGAAGCGAGTGTTGTTGACACAAATCAGTGAAACCTGATGCGCCATCCAGCGACTATGTGTAACTATATGGTCGCAAATGAGGTATTTATCGTGTAGGTCCAATTTGTGTGGGACGAACCAACAAGAGCTTGTTTATGAGGTTGTGGTAATAGCATCACCCCCTGTAGACCACTGTACTAGAGGTTGAATGTGCGCCAGTGGAGTGGGGACGTAGACCCCAGCAGTGGACACTGGTTGCGGAAGGAAGTTCCGTTAGTGGTTTACCCGCCGAGTTTGACACTTGGAATGCCACTGCTACCTGCCGATCGTATAGAAAGAAGCTGTGAGTAACGGTGGTTCCGCCCAGTCGATGGTGGAAGGTTTCGCAAGCCGCCTTGCAGGCTCGGTGGTTAGATCAATACCCGTCAGACCGTAACTCAATTGTCCCTCCGGAACTCTAGATGCTAAAAGGTGCCGAGTGTCATTGACGTCATGCCGATTGACCCCCACGGCGACTGTTCTGTACAGAAAGCCTAATTTTTTATACGTGTATTGACGTACCCTTCGAGCACTTATGAACCCCGAAAACCGCGAATACGGACAAGCCAGAATCGCTCAAGCAATGGTCGATAACCAGAACATTCGATGAATTTCTGCTTTGCAAGTGATGCAGTGCATATGTGAACGTATGCACCGGAACCCGCGTATTTCAAACACCTCCAAACAACTAATATTCCCATGCGTTGCCTCTGAACCATTGTTCACTTTAAGTATCGACTCATTGATTAGCTACTTAACTCCAACCTCTATTCACACCTGACGTAGCATTTTGGAATGAGCTTCAGACCACATATATTGAGAGGTTTCAGGACAGCAAATGCTTTCGTGATTCCGCACATCAGGAATCAAGAATATTGTTAACACATACGTGACGGGGTGTTACTACATCAGTAGGTGGATCATTTAATCGGCACAGGCTTCGGTTAAGCGGGACGCGCGCACACATATGTATAGCACAATCACGAACAAATGACCTAAATTTATATTGACACGAAACAAATCAGTCTACACGTTTAGTCCAGAGTTGTTTGCAGTGCTCAGTAGGGTATTCAAAATCGAGCCTGGTGTAAACCTTGTAAAGCCTGTAGGCTTGTCGGAGTTTAAATCTAGCTTCATCATCGAAATCATAAAGAACATCGGTGTTTAACGCTGATGTTTTGCTGCATCACAACCATAATTTATTTCGAAGTTTGACCGTAAAAAAAGGAATAAAAGTGGATGGAGAAGGGACTTAGTGCTAGCTTAGCCGAATGCGCGCACGTCAAGACACTCATTCAAGCAATCTGGATAGGAACTGACATCAGGAACTCCACTGACGTCAATCAGAAGTCATATCTGGCAGCGTCTCCAACGCAGCTCCTGATACAAAACACATTCTTCGATAGAAGTCTCTGTTGCACAACAGGGCACTTTTTCTAATTGCCTCATCACGGATTCGCAGACAACAGCCTACCCGGGCTCTGGTTCTGAGGCAGTGACTGGAAGGTATGAGGACGCCTCAGTTACGCTGCCCGAAAAGGCCACCTGGTTTAAGTCGCGACTTAATCGTTCACGTCTGTCGTCCCTGGCTACTCTGTAAAATGCGCAAAATTGAAATACGTACCCGTAAGGATCAAGTTTTCGCCATTCGTCTGCTGTTAGAACGCCATCGCATGTGCCACATGTCAACCGTCGTTCTTGTATATCGGTGCCTCATTTAAATTGATCAAACGATTTGATGGATTTTTTCTCCAGAAGTTGAGGTACCTGGGAAATATGTGAACACTGAAAGCACCTCTCCATGCTCTCAAAGAATGTCACTATTCGCTCATCAGTCTTCATCTTCGCTCGCCATGTCTGGTGATGTGCAATAAAGCGACCCTATCTTATCTTTTCGCTTTCATTTTGTGTCGAACTTCTTGTCATTCAAAAGGTCTTTGGCATACAGTCTGCCAGTGATATGTTTCTGGTGGAAATGACTGTCCAGGAGGTGCGTCACGAAGAGACTGGACCTTACCGTGGTGTGACGGTTTGCGCACCTCAGCGATCCATTGAGCTATACTGGAGAGTGTCCCGCGACACTCACAGAGTCTCTCATACCAGGTTGGTCAATGGTTAGAGGTCTGACGAACACAGTCTCCTGGCCATCCAGGTTGGGGGTTGGAACATGTGGCGACTTGTTCCGTAGAAATGATAATGCATTTGTATTTCCCGCCAAAACCGCTGCCTTGCGGTTAGGCTTTTGAGCCAAAGGCTTTGACTGAGGACCCTAATCGTCCTCCTGTCTAGGTGTGGGCGCCCTGGCAGTATCCCAGCCCTCGCACAACCATGACCTACACAACTAACAATATTCTCATGCCACATCGGCCGTCGCGTGGTACCATCAGCCGGGTCGCCTTACTTGCTGCATACAGCAGGGCGGGTAAGCGAAAACAGGCTACTGCTGACGCCTCCCTTCGTTCTCCTTCACATACTTTTTCTTCCCCCTCTCCCCACCCCATTAATAACTCTCTCCTTGTAGGCCCAGCACCTAGGACTGATGACTCCGTTCGTCATACATCGGTTTTGCGTGCAGCATCTGCTCATCACATGGTGCCGACATCTCCAGGCATCTCCAAATCAGTCCTCAAGCCTCGACACCCAGTCTATCTGGCCGCGTTCAATGTTCACACTCTGAAGCAAGCAGGACAACAAGCTGCTCTTGCACTCACACTGGACTCGCTTGGCATTGATGTGTGCTGTGTCTCAGAAACGAGAATTCAAGATGCAAGCACAGTGATTGAGTTAACCGCCCCGTCAGTCTCCACTCGCTTCCGGCTACGCACCTCTGGTGATCCAGAGGCTGCTGCGGTGGGATGTGCAGGGGTTGGTACTGTGTTAAGTCACCGGGCGGAAGTATCCTTACTTGACTGGATACCTGTTGATAGTCGCATCTGTGCGGTTCGTCTGGCAACGTCTGTGAAGGAGTCTCACAAGCGGCAAGTTGATAGATGTCTGTTTATCGTGTCTGCCTA
>NW_008751657.1:2035575-2048953 GCF_000715545.1 Opisthorchis viverrini | reverse complement strand
CCGAAGAGAGTGCTGTTTTCCATGCCCAATTCGGAGTGGCGTAAACAGAGAGGTGGCCAACCGATGACCTGGCAGAGGAGTATGAAGGAGATCACGAAACGCTTGGGTGCTGTCGGTGCTACTCGCCTTCCAGGATGGGGACCGCGTGATCCTCACTGTGCCTGGTTGGAGACACTACAAGATATGGCTGCCAACCGATGTCAGTGGCGTTCTTGTTGTCAGTTTCTGTCCAGATTGCCTGAGTGAATATCAGGAGGTGTAGGCACCTCGGAATGATTGTGTTAAGCTAGCACTAAGTCCCTCCCCCATCCACCTTTATTCTTTTCTTTACAATAAGGCTTTCAAATAAGTTGGCTGTACGACAGTGAAGCATTGGTGTTGAGCACTGATGTCATGCTGTCGTTGATGATGATGATGACAACCGAAGTATGTAATGTAATTGCTGCGCCCCATCAAAATGCAAGATATTACTGCAGGGGTGAAAAGAGCTAGGGTGTGATCCTTCTTAAAGTGACGAGAGCAGTCATGCTGTCGTTGATGATGATGATGACAACCGAAGTGAAAGATGTAATTGCTGCGCCCCATCAAAATGCAAGATATTACTGCAGGGGTGAAAAGAGCTAGGGTGTGATCCTTCTTAAAGTGACAGACTGAGAGCAGTCAGCAGCTTCATCTGCCTAAGACGCTGTCTTATCGGCGATGAAAGTTTTAGGGAAACGGATCTCATCTTGTGTCACCAGAGTCAGAGCGGCGTTCGCCAGTCTGAAGCGTGTGTGGTGACTCGCCTTTCGTCAAATGTGGAGGTCCCCGTTACTGCACGTTTATTTTTTTTATAAAAAAGGCACGAAGTACTACTTCCACCTAAGTGGTGTACCCTTGAGTGTAATTAGGAATTTTCACCTGAACAAGACCACTTGTGTTGGATGCCAACTGCACGTCAGCAATAATATGGTGGAGCGAGAGGTAATAAGTTCCAATGACTCCATTACAAGCGAGATTGTTTCGTCACATCAACTAAAGTGGCTTGCTCATTGCTCACTGTACTTCACCTCATTTGCGCAGTCTGAGTGTCAAGAGAGAAGCAATAAACAACGATGACAACATGCACCTTTGCATTATCCCTTATCAGTATGGTTTTGGAGATCGCAATCAGTGTAGGTGGGTTACATTGGATGTAGCTATAAGATGGCGGCAGCTGTGGGAACGTTCAGTATCTTCAAACTCACCTTCAGTCAGCCAAAGGACAAGCAACGGCAATCAAAATTTCTTGTAGCCTCTTCACTGATTGTGCATTTTTCTCGTACTAGATGCTTGGTTTAGCACGAAAACTCATATCAGTTTTGCGTAGGAAATATTATGAATGACACATCCAAATCAGGTTTGACCATCAATAGGGGGTCAAAACACAACGTCTGCGCTCAATAGGGGAGTCGCAGATGGTTTACAGTTTGTCGAATGTGGTGCTTTGTACAAACCCTTAGCGCCGGTGTTGACTTGACGGAATAATAAGTAATTCAGTTCGAACATCATTTCGGTATCTAGCTGCCGTGCCATCCGAAGGAAGCACCAGTGTTACTATACTGTGAGAGGTTACTCGAGCTTAGGCATGAACGGTCGAGGTATCAGGGTTGGGTTCGTGCCACGGACCTTCATACTGTAATCACCAAACTACCTCGAACTGGAGGGAATAGGATCGGTAGCCGAACTTGTAGAGGTCTGTTGCAGGCCTAAACGCGATGGCAAAATAGTGGCCGCCGGCATTAGTCACTTCCTTGTCATCGAGATGTCAGTGTAATTCACCATTTCCCTCAGGTTTCAGTGTAACACCTTATGACCTTCGGTATATCGACAAATAACTACCGTCACGGTGGCAGTGCATAACCATAACTCTGAGGTTGATGATGTCATGTTTAGAATGACAATGAAAACAACAAAATTCGACTTCGGGTGGTTACGTTTAACAGATATACCGGTGAGTATGTCGCTGATTCACAAGACCGATTTATTCAAGGTAGATGCATCCGCAAGTTCAAACGGTCAAGGCGGCATTGACGAAATTGTGCTCCTTCCGAATGGTTCAAATGTTTTTCAGTGTAGTAATAATCCTTCACCTATAACACCCTTTCAGTACAAGACCGCTGTGCCACCCGGAGGAAGCACTAGGGCTGGGATACTGCCAGGTTTCCCAAGCCTAGGTAGGGGAAGTCGAGAGGCAGAGGTCGGGTTCGAACCACGGGCCTTCCGAACAGTAAATTCGCGCTCTAAACTGAGACATCTTGACTCATCTTGCAATATTGGGACACATAGCGCCTCAAAGCTTCCCACACTTGTTCTTATATCCATTCTTCAGACCGCCCTATCGGGTACCCGTGAAACATGGTGGACGTGGGACGCCAAGAGGCCCAGAAAGCCCAGAATAGCCGAACATTATTTCAGTTGATCTGTGTTACCGGTCCCAGGAAACGCCGGTAAGTGAAACCATCAAAGATCAGAGTAGCGCGACCATCTTCAATAAAGGATGACTAGACTGTTAGACCGAGCACTTTTAACACTTCTCACGGCCACCTGCTGTCACTCATTTGAGTCGTACAGGTGGAGTATAACACTGCGGCGAACCTCGAACCCCCTATGGACCCGGAGGCTTATGATTTTATATCTTCTCATAACCGACACCTAGGTTCTGTTCCGGATAGTATTTCATACACCTGGTGAGATTAGGTGGTAATGCCCACATTCAAAAATAGCTCATTCAAAACAGCACGGGAAACAGCTTGACTTTAGTCGTATCGCTTGTCGTATCAATTGTCCTTCGCTGACTTACGCTGGTCCTTGAAGCATTGACTCGAGAATAGCAAGTGGGATTCCAGCCTCGTAGTGGTTGCGTTGACTAAATCTACAAATCCCGTCAAATGCTTGAGCGACGCCACACATACAAATTCCTAGATTTTTAAGGTGCATTCGATTCAGTTAACCAGTTTATCCTTTCTGACACACTTGGTCATCAAACACAATAAGTTCGTTGTATTCTCAGACCTTCGGGCGTTGAGTATACGTAGAGCTGCAAAATCCTCCATTACACAAAGTGGTGTCCCTCAGGGGTGCCCACTCTCTCCATCCCTATTTTATTTCGTGATCAACGAAATAGTGGAACGAAAGTTGGATGCTCTTCAAAACACTGGTATTCAAACAGCTGCTGATGAAAACTTTTTCGATCTGTAATATGCAAACTACATCACCGCCTTCGGATAGACGAACTGATCAAAGGCATCCTTCCCTTGAGCGTGCGATTTGCCTCCATAATTTGTAGGGTCATGCTTCCGGTCATACAATCCCTGGTACGGCAGTGAAGCATCGGTGTTGAACACTGATGTCATGCTGTCGATGATGATGATACAATCCCTGAAGAAGCCACTTACAATCCAAGGAGAGGCATTGGAATTTGTGGATCGTTTTATATGGCTTGGAAGTTGTACTAGTTCTCATTGTACTGTGACGGATGAGGCCAATGCACGAATCTGCAAGGCCGACCATGAACTTTTAATTTTTCTACTCATTCATTTGTTTTCTACGTTTACTAGTCCACTATACTTGTGATCTTTTTCAGCTGCCCGGTTTGATCCAGATTTTGACTTTGGAACTCCCGTAGCATGTATATTCCGTCCGACCATCGTTCTAGCTATGGAGAGTGAAGATAATGCTTTCCTTCAAGTTCTTTTCGACGAAACTAACAAATGCGGTCCTGGGGATGATGTCCCGCCCTCCATCAGCTTTGATATGTGGGGTACTTGCTCTATTCGTAATTTCCGGCGACAGCTGAGAATGAATCGTTCTCTCAAGTCATTAAGGGTGCATCTACTAACTTTGGTTTTAAGGTTTTGTAAAGTGGCTGGAGTTGAGCCATTTGTTTATGGAGGGACTGCACTGGGTGTCTATCGCGAGGATGGAAAAATGATTGAACGTGATAGTGATATTGATCTTGCTGCTATCGAATACGATTCGACCTCCCGAGGCACTTTCACACGGCTTTTACGGGCTTGTCTGGATAATGGTACTGAATATTCAGGAATATATAATGCCAATGATGTGGACTTCCGAGACTCTGTATCTCCTATTCGGTTAGATTTCAGTTCCGGAACGACAATGAAGCGCTGGCTGAGCGTTGACGATAATGGAGAGATCAAAGAGGCACGTTATAACGGGTCCGACTGCAAACGAGTAAAGTTCTTCTTCTCTCTTCAGGGACTTGAAGAGGCTAGTAGGTTGCTTGGTAAGAACAAGCGCATCGTAAGAAATGTTTCTTCTGACCCTTCGCTTGTTCATGTGGATCTTTTTACTTTGTCAATACACCCAGATTACCCGAACACCCATTTTCGTGTAAACTGGAATATACCAGGTGTTTATAATTGTTCGGAAAAGCCCTTCCCCATCAGTGCTATCCTCCCTTGCCGTCCTTGCACGTTTGAAGGAATTCCTTTGCAGGCACCTGCCGACCTGAAGGTCTATTTGGAGATAGAGTATGGGTATCTTGGGAGGGATGCCATATATGACTCGGCTTCTCGAATGTTCGTGCCGGTATCTCCCAATCATCGTCGCTTTATTCCACCGTGCTTACTGTGAGTGCTTTCAGGTTAGAAATTACATTGGTTGTGGTTCAAACGTTTCGCTTACAGGTTGGCAGAGACGGGTTGTTTCAGTGTCCACTATTCCCTTCACAATAGACATTAGTATGCTGCCCATCTATTCAAACTGTTATTGCTGCATTTTAATCAGGTATGTCAACAAGGCTCGTTAATCATTCAGGATCCCGGTTTCGCCTCCCCGTTTCTCCTCCGAACAATCGAACGTTCATCGTTCTAACTCGTCTTCATATGAATCTGTTCTACATTTCTCACCATGGAATGAATAACTCGTGCCTCACAACTCTAACCTCCCTTCAGTTGTACTCATGTTAATAGAAATTTAAATACAAGGATCGTATTCATGCATATTTGTGCCTCTTCATCTGGGAAAGGCATTCTGTTTGGCATCCGAACATGCGTATTACACAGGGCGTGTCTGATAATTTTATAGACTGCTATGTTTCTTCCCTATTTCCACGCATTGTTCGTCATTCAGCATGTCAGTGCGGTTTTATGGCGGGTTTCAATGAGGACGACTGATTGTGTTTAATCATTGACCTTCCATTGTTTGCTGATGGTATTTCACAGAAGCGAGCCTTTGGGATGCCGTCTTGTATGAGCGAAGATGCTATTGGGTGTATTGGTACATTGAGTTGTGTAGTATGATTTCTTGAAAATGGTACCTAATGTGACGTTGACGGCTACTAAATCGAGGCCGAAAATTGTCTTCGGGTCCTCATCGACTGGCTTACTGCAGATCACTTTTAACTACTAAAAGCATTTGGAGTTCAAGCACAACTGATGAGTAATTAGACACAAAGCAGAGTGACGCCTAAGTAAAATTGGATATGTAGTAGGGGCAATTATCACAGTCAGTATTTGCACAGTAAAAAATCACAGCTGGGATATATGTCATACCAGTCGTTCTGTTAGTCCGGTGTTCGCCATCGGTATTGATTACAGGTACCCGAAGCATCCCTGGGCATTTGAACGAATCATTTATGTAAAAGGATCTAGGATCAGAAGTTCGATAGCTATCGTCTCTACGTATGAAAACAGCTCTAAAGCCTAAATCAGATACCGTGCGTGGGACTTTGAATGTGTTTGCCCCGAGGCCTACTCGGGGACCGGTGCGGACCAAATGCACAGCGATTGCGTTGGGAATCACTCCATATTCTACTCTAATTGACCATTTGGGAATGTACTCCATCGAGCACCCATTTTCCTGGAAGGTGTTCCAAAGCGATTACCTCGAGGACACATGGACAGTCTATGTTGGTCTTTCAAAACTACTTAACTAGATCTCCTACCCTCAGGAACACCGTACAGTGCGATGCACATTGGCTTGGGTTTGGATATGACCGAAAAGTAGTGAGATTTAAACTGGCCTCATGTTATCCACCGCATTCATGGCCTCTCTCAGAGCACCCTTCTGGACGGCATTCACAAATCAAATATTCTGAAGGGCTTATTTATACTTTTGTGCACCACTACTCGCCCGCTAGTTTCCCCATTCACCACAGAAAATAAGATGATTAGTTTGTACATTATAACATCAGTGGTAAACGTTTACCGGAATCCTGAAACCTTATTTTCTGAGAGTCTCGAACACACTAGGAGCCCGTCACTACAGTCTTGTTGCCTATTCATCACAAGCTGATGGAAAGTCTACAAATGGTCAACGGTCACTCGTGCTAGTGGTTAGCTCACTCCAGTCTAAGATTATATAAATAATGCGCACCTAAAATTCATGTCAGTTCGCTTCGATGTACTCGTTATCGAAACTGCTCACCACCATATGTTCAACTGCACTACAAATTTTCGCGGTTCCTTTCATCTTAGTCTATTCGCTTTCAGCCTCCCTACCATGAGAACCATTTCTACCCTGAATCGCCTCACCGAATTCCGTAGTCTCCTCCGGTCCCGTCAGTTGCAGGCCTACATTTTACACTCGGAGGATGAGCACTTTAGTGAGTATGTTGATCCAGCCGATAGACGATATTCGTTCCTCTCGGGCTTTACTGGCTCTGTGTGCACAACAGTTGTGACCCTGGATAAGGCCGCGTTGTGGGCCGATGGACGCTACCACCTGCAGGTGCGTGTTCATCTCATTCTACATTTACTTTGTTTATTGCATGCTACTTCGTGATATGTGCCCGTTATCCATGGTCTTGAATGTGTGACTGTACCTGTTCTCAGCTTTCTTTGTCGCCAACGAGCACGTATAACGAAGCGTTATCCCTTGGGATAACCACATAGTATGGTGATGGGTTAGAGTTTATTTTGCATGGCCATGTATGGGAACTACTGTTTTGGTCAGTATGCGAGGATCCTAATCTCTTGCTTCCAAGCATATGATAGAAACTCTGGGTCTGAGATTTCAAGCAGTGCTACATCTGCCGCCCAGGCCCCTTGGTGTGTGAACCTGGTACCCTCTTCGCCAACTAAACTCACCTAGGATCTCGAGCGCCTGAAATACAGTGAGGTTCCTGACAATTCGGCCTCAGTCTTGTTTGAAGAAAAAAGATCGTCTCTAAGTTTATTACCACGGAACGTTTCGACTGGAGAACTGAGTCCAGCTGACTGGATTCCCGCCATCGTAACCTTCAGCTTAAAAAAGGACGCACGTTTTGACAATGAATCATTCCATCGTCTATCTAATCAACAATTCTGGAAGGTACCGTCCATTATCGGTCGTTTCCAAGTGATAGACTTGGAGAGTATGCGGATAATACTGTTCTCATCGGAGTCCAGATCTTAACCTGCCATCTTGACGTAGTGGTCGGGCTTGTGTGCTGCAAGGATCCTGCGAGTCATATTGGCCGGAACCTCGTTCTACAAGGTGCAACCATGCCAGGAAGGTCAAAGGGAAGCAGTCCGGTCAAGATCAGCGAGATGCCGTGCTACGCGTAATCGTAATACGAAGCGGTCTAGGAGTAAAGTGGTACTGTCCTCTGCGATGGGAGTGTGAATGTAGTAGAGTGTTCCCCTCAGACGCCCAGTATGTCTATATTTGTCGAAGCAGTAATGTCAGCTTTCTCCGAGGCCAAAAGGGATATAACAGATCGGCTCTAAAAACCGCACACATTGCCAAACGGTTAACCGTGACCACCGGCGCGTTATTCACTACGGTCAAAAGATTTCTAGAACCACAAAGTCTGATGGTGCTCTAAAGGCACTTCCTGTCCACAGCCTCATCAAGTGTGAAACATTAATGCCCTACTCTCTGCCCAGCCCCGTGCATCCCAATAGGTCAGATTATTGAGTCATTGGCTCTGAGTCGGGTTCCCAATAAGATCTGAACAACTGCTGCCTCTCGGGTCACACGTTTGAGTCAGAGGCTTGGGACAGAGTCTCCAAACATAACTCTACGTCTTCATGGGTCAGAGTTTTGAGTCAAAGCTTAAGCTGAGTTACCTCAACTAAGCCCCGTTCCTCAGGCTGGACGGCTGGGAAGTATCCTTTTCCTGCACAATTCCTTGTCCATCTATGTCCCTCCCCAACGACTTCCCAACACAGAAGCAAAAGTTGTTGGATTGTTTGATTTTTAGTCACCTGGTTTATGTACCTCGCGCACCCCGCTGGATACTAACAATAAGCAAAATAGCACCTTGCTAAAACCACAAGATCCTTTCTACATAAGCGTCCTTAATGTCCGTACTCTGTCGAATTTGCAAGCAGGCAATGCTCACCGAGACCATATACTCCCCTAAAATAGATGTATGCTGTGTCTCTGAAACACGCCCACAGATATCAAGTATGCACACCTAAGAACTATGATCCACAGATCCATTGTAGTAACCAAGGATGCGGGTGGACGGTGTCTTGCACGATGACTTAGTAGCCCCCACGTCGATTCCGTAGGTACGACAGATCAAGGGTGTATTTTAAGGGACAACCTTCAAATTTCATCATTCCAATGACGCAACATACCATCCGAACAGAGGCCAAGACACAAATTCCGTGCACCGGGTTTTCATACGTTTTCACACTATTGCGTGTCTGAAAACAGCGTGAAGACGAACCTGTTACGCACATGTGATTGGAGTCTCGTGACAATTTTCGTCCGAATGGCAGGGATCCTCTTTCAGATACGGTTACGCAGGGTTGGTCCCTTTTAAACTATTCGGATGGATGCATCACCCCTAGGACAGACCGGGCATTGAGAGGACACAATTTTGCTCTCTCATTACCATCGGCAACACCAGATGGAAACACTTGTGATTGATTACCCCACAACCATGCCAGTTTACTAGAATAAAACCTCGTAATTGAAAGAAGAAACAGATGGGACAGGGAGGGGTACCCTGGACTACCAGAAACGTCTTGGACATTTAACACTCACTTAGACAACTGGGTGGAAACCAACATTGGTTAGTCGCGATATCGTTCAGTGTCTACGGCCAAGCACAGAGAGAGTCACGTCTATCCCGTACTGGAAGGAGAACATCATCCATCCCCTTCTGTCGTGTCAAATTCCGTCCACCTCTGGGTCTGTGTCACTCCAAATTGGGGACGAGAAATAATCCTCTTATCGGTAGACGGTAATTCGGCTTGCGTAGTGCATGGCTTAGCTACTTAGCTTGCAATTTTTCAATGCATTCTTTGAGTGAAATACCGTCCGCTTCACGAAATACCCGTTCCCTCATTACAAATTTGCTGATTCTGGGCGATTCCAGCCATAGTTCTGAGACGTCGGCGGCCTAAGACCCGAAGATGTTTTATGTCCTCCTACCGAAGCAGCTAATCCTTGCATCCTTACAACAATACAGCCTGCATTTCAGTCTGCCACACCCGTCCTGTGAGACGCGGTAATGTGCCTTTTTTGATGCCACAAGTGGTCCTAATTTAGGAGAGCACTGCTGGCCTTTGATATTTGTTCGTTCGTAGCTAACATCGGAGCTAATGCGATATACGTATAGTATCAGTATCATTCTTTGGATTCTTACAGCCACGTTCAAAGACCACAATGTGACTATACACTTTCTGAGTGCGAAGCACAAGCCAAAGAACCAGATGACTGGTCAGATTTTCTAATAATGCTTAGGCTTCCTTCTCTTCGAAAATTGTCATCTGCATATTTCAGGTTGATAAGGTTCTCTCTCAGAGGGATATCAATATCATCTTTTTGGAAAGACTTCAGAGTTCGCTTTACTACTTGATCAATGACAACGAAACAAACATGGAGAGGGTAGACATCCTTGTCGGACACAACTGCTTTTAGTAAAGCTTCTGGAGGGCTTACCATACACTCACGCAACCACAATTGGATGCAAAAAGCGCAAACTCACGCGGTGTGCCCTGTTGTGCAGGTATGTTGAAAGAGCAAGTCGGTAGACATAATCGAACGCACTCTTGAAGTCAAAGAACACCTAGATTTCGGAGCACCTCTGCACATATCGCGGCCCTAACACATGAAGGAGTGTGGAGATGTAGTTCACGCAGTCTTTCGGGCCGGTGTCATGTTTGTTGTTCCCGTGTGCCCTATTCACGCGCTCGTATAAGACGGCGTGGGATAAGCAACGCAATGAGCCTGGTTACAATGGGGTTGAATCTAATTCCTCTGTGATTGGCACGCTCACTGCGAGCACCCTTTTTAAAATGGACACTACTGTTGACTCTGGATGGCTGAGATAGATAGAGACGAATATATTAAACAAACACTTATTGAGAATTTAACCTTAATCAGGACCAGCAGATCTGTGAGCCTGTGGGAAGAAAAGGCACTCACTTACTTCTGAAGCCCTCGGGGGTTCCAAGTTCACTGTCCAGGGCTGCGTTGTTTGTTGGCAATCCGGCTGAGCGATTGCAGAGGGTCAGGGGAATTATTAAAATTACGGCTGGCTAACCAATATAGTCTTCAGCAAGCTGATTCTAATGCACCGGTTTTGCCCTGTCCGATCACAGCAAGAAAATTCTTGACATAAAACTCCATAACATCGCTCCACGTCTTACTTCACTGAGCAATAGGCTGATGTTCCAAACCTAAATGATCATGACCAATACATACGTTCCAACACTGCACTTTTCATGCGACTACAATGGCGATTTTTCGTCGAAGTTTATCGAATTCGAAAGCCGGTTAGGTTATGTTGGGAGACTTCGGTAAATGTGTCTGTCGAGACTACTCGCTTGTGGCCGGACGTCCTGGTATTTGGACTATAAACGCCAACAATGACCGGCTTCTCAGTCTTCGAGCAATTCACGCGCTCGCTCTCACACGTGATTTTGCCTCGAGCAGCAACATATCACTACGTGGATGCACCCATGCAGTGCCCAATCTTATCTATTCGGTTGCTTTGTCTTTCATTAACAAGCAGTTCGAGAGTGTTGCCAGGGACCGATTATTGGGCAGGCCGCTAAGCTGTCCGAACAAAGCTTAAAATTCAGTCGACCGCATTAGTGAGCGCACAAAAATTGACGTTCACCGTCGCAGAGGTCCTGAGATTAGGTCGGTGAGTTAGCACCAATTGACCTGATTACTGGCAGCGTTGAAGTGCATGCAGCCCGCAGACATAAGTGTGCTGCAACTTGAAGCATCAGTTGATTATGATGATGGTAGTCAGGCGGATCAAACAACAGCTCCCAAGACGCCCTGATCGGGTTGACGACAACAGATAGCGTATAAAATACCCAAGAAAAACGAAGTGCTTACAGAATCTATTGCCCATTTGGGGAGTGATGTCAAGAAACAGCACTTAAATGATACTCAATATCACTGTGTGTCAACTGTCCAGTTGCACTGACTTGATTTGATACCCATGACCCGACGTGTAGACATACCTCCTGTCTATGGACAATCTCGTACATCAGCAAGTAACTATTGATTGAAACCTCTTAATCCATCACGAATTTCGTAACAATGATCAGATTGCCTGTTTTGCGAATTTTACAGTGACCTGATTTTTCAACATTGCATTCGCATGTTTGGAGTATGTATTCGCACGCAGAAATGTCTCTTTCCGGACTTTACTTTTGTCTTAGGCCTCTCACGAGTTGGATGGTAACTGGGTTCTCATGAAGAAAGGTCTCCCTGATGTTCCTAGTGAGGCTACTTGGCTCTCTCGGAACACTCCACCGGGATCCAGGATCGGCTTCGATCCCAAACAGATACCTTACCTGCAGATCCAGGCATACCGTAGAGAACTGGACGAAGCGCAGTTCGAAGTGGTTTCCAGTGGCGATTTTTCGGACAATGCAACTCGTTCAGAGTCCCGCCGACTAGTGGATGTTCTTGGACCTAATCTGATCGACCTTGTATGGGACAAAATGTCTGAAATCCCAGAAGAACAGTGCAGTCGACCTGTTCGGAAGGCAAATCCTATCACTAATGTTCCAATCTCATTCGCGGGACAAACGTGGCAAGAGAAGGTGCAACGAATCCGTGTTTTAATGGACCCCAAGCGGGTTTCGTTATTAGCCATCTCAACATTGGATGAAATAGCCTGGTTGCTAAATTTGCGCGGTAGTGATGTCATATACAATCCGGTTTTCTTTGCCTACTTGTTGGTCACACTAGATGCTGTCCACTTGTTCCTGAATGCATCCTCTGTAGCTGAGTCACAAGGCGTCTTGAAAACGCAGTTTGGTGATCCGAGCCTGAATGTAAGTTTGCCTTATTGTTTCAGTCGGGTTTCCATTTTACACCAGCAACCGATATTACATGAATTTTAGAATATTGGGTGATCGCGCCCTTGCGGTTGGTCGCTTTTCCCGAATGTAAATGGGAATACTGCTGTCCCTCTGCGCATTTGTCCAGTGGTGGCCGCGCAATGGCGCGTGAGGTATCGTTCGATAGTCAAGAATGTGACTGGCAGAGTTTGCAGACAAGTTGTTGTCTATCCAGAAGCTTTACCGTCAAGCGTGTCAGGGGTGCGCTTTTTTGGTGGCTAAGAACTGTTTGATGTCAGAACCCTCGTTTAAACCGTGATCACTTTGGTAATGCTGTCCTTGGCCAACGTTTCACATATCTGGTAACAGTGAAGCACGGTACTCAGCATTGGCTTCTTCCACGGGTGTAGATCAGGTTCTCAGTTATTACGCGACATCGTCAGCGTCACCCAATTACTGATATCCTTTTAATTCGTTCGTTCTCATACGCTAGCATCTGAAGTTTCTAACATCGTTGTTATCCAGGCTTGACCTAATGGTAGCTCCACTGCTTTTCAACGGACAACACCGATCATTGCCGATTAACTTTTTGGATGGAAAGAAAGCTTTGCATCAGCCTTTGTTCCAGCGTCCTATCGCGCTAGCCGTTCTCTCCACAGAGTGATCACTGCAGATGTTCAGGAATCCTAACATTTTTGCTTGTTTACTTCAGCACTTCGTATGCCTTATGTTCGAGTTTCTCGGTGAACATGTATGGAGTACGTACATGAAGTAAGAGTAAATTTTCATAAAGGAAACTACTCACAAGGTCGATGAAACTCTTCGACAGCGATATGTCAAATATCGTACCAACTGAAACATGAGGTGGCCTGTGTGCAGCACATTCAGTTGAAGAAGATCAGAAACGAGAGATTCATTTGAGTCACCCGTGAAAGCCAAATTGATTTGCAAATGAATGTATTTGTCTTAAGGGCAAATTCGTCTCCATCACGAAGAGACTGGAGCTTACCGTGGTGTGGCGGTTTGTGTACCTCGGAGACCCATTGAGCTATACTGGGGGGTGTCCGCGCGTCACTCACAGAGTCTCTCATACCAGGTTGGTCAATGGTTAGAGGTCTGACGAACACAGTCTCCTGGTCCTCCAGGTT
>NW_008751657.1:1980575-2033877 GCF_000715545.1 Opisthorchis viverrini | reverse complement strand
TTAGGGCATCTCTTGTGTTCATGTGACCCGTTCTAAATAGTCGAAAATGGAAAACTTAAAATCAGAGCAGCCATCGGTCTAGGGTGTCAGGGATTCCTGTTGCGTCCTAATGTTTGCACTGCGACATACGGCAACTATCAGTAACTCACTTATTTGTGTGAGACGATTATCACATAAACACTCTGTAATAGTCAATAAGGTAAAGTAAACATCAAAACATTTCTATCAACCTAAGACAGTGTATCTAAAAACAAAGGAAACAAAACTAGGGTCAACACACCGAATGAATGCTTTGACGTCACCGCGTAAAGATGCAAACCTATGATGTTCTGTCCGGTCGTCTCCTAACTACAGTAGAGAGTGAGAAAAATAGCACTATATTCGTTTAACTGTAAGTGCTGTAGCCACTTAAATCACGTGAGCCTGGTAGCTCGAAGAATTGATAGGGTTTATTGAACACACCGGACAAATAACAGTTAGACATTGCATGAAACAGATCAACAATTTTACTACTTGGATGAATTCACCTACCATTAGATGAATCAGTGCAGATAAGCATGGATAGCTGTTTACGTAGTACACTTTGTTGGTTGGGAAGTGTTCTGGAGTGGCTTATGGGGTGGCCTTAGTCACCGAATTTCAACCAGCCTCTATAAAGGAAACTAATCACAAAGTTGCTGAAAACCCTTAGACAGCTCACGATTGGTTTCGCTCTTCTTGGGACTCATCAAGCAGACGCAGCCCCCGAGTTTCCGTCAACCTCATGCTCTAGTTGAACTTAAACTGGACGGATCTCGACGAATACACTCATTTGCATATCAACTGGGTTTCGACGAGGGACCTAACTTAATCTCAATATGAGAATGATATTTGCACTCATTTGTTTTTTTTTGCGAAACGGGTCAAGTGCACACAAAGCAAATAAACAAGGTATGGAAACTTCACACGTTACCGATAACAAAGAGACCGCGGTTGTTCGTTGCTGATCACCAGTAACTAGGGGTTCGTGAAATATCGTGCACAATGAAATCTGATAAAACTTCTTGCGGGTGGGGGGGAGGCAAAGGATTTTTAATTGGCCGGATAGATCAGCGAGAAATACCAAATATCTGCTGGGTCTCCCGGTCAGGTTTTACTAATTCACATCCAGCGTATCAAGTGGGACAGAATAGATCCAGTCACTCCCCGCCTGAGTCAGGATATCTATCATTCTTCGGTGGAGAATGAAACATTGTTATTTGGTCATACGTTACCTGTATTGTATTCAAGATGCGTTGTCCAGATTCTGGCTCATCTGTACGGAGCGCATTAGGTACGGAATAGTGGCGCTGTCTGTCCCAAAATGCGGATGAATGGGAAGCCTCCTATTCCCTATTTCGCGATGTTCTGCACTACAAGATATTACGAAAATAAGCGTTGAAGATTTTTCAGCAAACATCTTCATCATCAATGACGGCAACATCAGTGTTGGCACTGATGCTTCACTGCCGTACAACCATAAAGTTCGTTTAGTTATATATATATATATAACTAAACGAACTTTATGGTTGTACGGCAGTGAAGCATCAGTGCCAACACTGATGTTGCCGTCATTGATGATGAAGATGTTTGCTGAAAAATCTCGCTTATTTATTTTCGTAATATCTTGTAGTGCAGAACATCGCGAAATAGGGAATAGGAGGCTTCCCATTCATCCGCATTTTGGGACAGCGCCACTATCAACACTGATGTTGCCGTCATTGATGATGAAGATGTTTGCTGAAAAATCTTCAACGCTTATTTTCGTAATATCTTGTAGTGCAGAACATCGCGAAATAGGGAATAGGAGGCTTCCCATTCATCCGCATTTTGGGACAGACAGCGCCACTATTCCGTACCTAATGCGCTCCGTACAGATGAGCCAGAATCTGGACAACGCATCTTGAATACAATACAGGTAACGTATGACCAAATAACAATGTTTCATTCTCCACCGAAGAATGATAGATATCCTGACTCAGGCGGGGAGTGACTGGATCTATTCTGTCCCACTTGATACGCTGGATGTGAATTAGTAAAACCTGACCGGGAGACCCAGCAGATATTTGGTATTTCTCGCTGATCTATCCGGCCAATTAAAAATCCTTTGCCTCCCCCCCACCCGCAAGAAGTTTTATCAGATTTCATTGTGCACGATATTTCACGAACCCCTAGTTACTGGTGATCAGCAACGAACAACCGCGGTCTCTTTGTTATCGGTAACGTGTGAAGTTTCCATACCTTGTTTATTTGCTTTGTGTGCACTTGACCCGTTTCGCAAAAAAAAACAAATGAGTGCAAATATCATTCTCATATTGAGATTAAGTTAGGTCCCTCGTCGAAACCCAGTTGATATGCAAATGAGTGTATTCGTCGAGATCCGTCCAGTTTAAGTTCAACTAGAGCATGAGGTTGACGGAAACTCGGGGGCTGCGTCTGCTTGATGAGTCCCAAGAAGAGCGAAACCAATCGTGAGCTGTCTAAGGGTTTTCAGCAACTTTGTGATTAGTTTCCTTTATAGAGGCTGGTTGAAATTCGGTGACTAAGGCCACCCCATAAGCCACTCCAGAACACTTCCCAACCAACAAAGTGTACTACGTAAACAGCTATCCATGCTTATCTGCACTGATTCATCTAATGGTAGGTGAATTCATCCAAGTAGTAAAATTGTTGATCTGTTTCATGCAATGTCTAACTGTTATTTGTCCGGTGTGTTCAATAAACCCTATCAATTCTTCGAGCTACCAGGCTCACGTGATTTAAGTGGCTACAGCACTTACAGTTAAACGAATATAGTGCTATTTTTCTCACTCTCTACTGTAGTTAGGAGACGACCGGACAGAACATCATAGGTTTGCATCTTTACGCGGTGACGTCAAAGCATTCATTCGGTGTGTTGACCCTAGTTTTGTTTCCTTTGTTTTTAGATACACTGTCTTAGGTTGATAGAAATGTTTTGATGTTTACTTTACCTTATTGACTATTACAGAGTGTTTATGTGATAATCGTCTCACACAAATAAGTGAGTTACTGATAGTTGCCGTATGTCGCAGTGCAAACATTAGGACGCAACAGGAATCCCTGACACCCTAGACCGATGGCTGCTCTGATTTTAAGTTTTCCATTTTCGACTATTTAGAACGGGTCACATGAACACAAGAGATGCCCTAAGGTGCTGGGAAATGCAGTTCATATCTTCTGGATCTATCCAGTCGTAGATCATCTTCAGCTGGTGATAACCTAATAGTAGTGAGCAGTTTGCGGTTGTGTGCACTGATGATGCATCCTCTATCGGTGATTAAACGCCAAGCTATACAAAAAGGCCGACAGCCGCCTAGACAACAGTCGGTAAGTTCGCCTGAGCTGACAATTCTCCAGGGTGTTACCAACCAGAATCCACGGTCGGACAGATTATTTTTCGTGAATCCAAATAGCGACAGTCTATTTGTAATACGAATCCTTTTTGACGGAAATTTTCACGCTAGGATACGCCAATAATCTACATCAAACCTAGAAATACTCAGACTCCCTTCATGGTCAATGCTAAAGCCGTTTGCTGAACCACATCCAAGCTTGTGAGATTAATGACACTATATCTTGGTTCTCTGACATTCCTAACCTGATGCGATTACTCAAATCGACCCACTCCAAATTAAAAGCACCACCAAACTATTTTTGCTTCTGTTGAGGCCCATCTGTAGTTCCTATGCTCCACTAGCCCTCGAACTCCATCCACGCGTTCGGTCGCAGCGCCATTGACTCACACTAGGCACATTTGAATGGGGCCGTCTCAAAGGTGAATTGTTCGCGTTTGAGTTGTCTATGACAGTCGCCTGATGCTTCAAACGACAAGTGATTATTTCGGGCTCTATTGGGAGTCGAACCCAGGTCTAACAGTGCCTCTTTGGTCTGTGTTACCACATTTATCCTCCTTTTTCCGAACATGTATTCAACAAACTCAAAACTGGTTGTTACACCCTTCTGGAAAAGACAGTTTGTCCTTTCCTAAGTAGGTCCGTTGTGGATGAGGGCGGCCGTTTTTCCCAACGTTAGTCACTTGACAAGGCTCTTTTCTGTGGTTACGTCTGGTGTTTTCTCCCCATTATGGTTACGAGACTGTACTTAAAAGAATCATTTGCACTTCATTGTGGCGCATGACTTTAGAGAGTATCCAAGGTTTCTGATAAAATCGGTTTTCCTTGGCGCCTTTTTTTGTGATTTCCCTCATCCTGGCAGTTTTTTTCAAATTTCCACTGTGCCGTAGGTATTCATTCATCCATACGCTGAGTTCTTTGAACACCTGGAAAACCAAGTGGCTCAACTCCCGAAAACACATCCTCGTGTTTGGTTTGATTACAACGCAAGTTATGCGATGGTTTCTTGTGTCCCAGAGTCACAGAGACTAATGGCCATCTCACCCATAGCGCAGATGAAAGCAACAAAACTTCCCACCGAATTAGAGGGGATTCGTAGTGCACATGCGATGGATGCTCTTATTCTATGTGACTTTCTTGCCTGGATGGACGAAGTTGCCGAGCGAAACCGCACATTGAATCATACAGAGCGAGTACCGATGAAGGGTGATGTATGTGAACCCGCCGGGTCACCTTCTTTGCCAGCACCAGTCAGTTTGACTGAGTCTTCTGTGGCTGGCTATCTCGACGAACTACGCTCACAAGCGCCATCCTTCGTGAGCCTCAGTTTCACTACTATTTCTGGAGCAGGTAACCGGTAAAACTTTTATTCCGAATGTATGCTAACCACTTATTTTGAGTTCACTCAATCAAGTTGAAAGCAACATCTTGCGTCCTCTCGTCCACGCGTAGCGTGATTTGAACATTGCGTAATTGCTTGTCACCAACACATTTAGATCGATCGATATTCGATTCTTTCTCTTACTCAAATGCGTGATTTTCACAGTAGCCTTCTCTAAAATCCATCTACCTTTGACACATTCACTTGAAAACACTTATAGGAAGAGCAACCCCAGGCCCACTCTGGTGGTTTTCGCATCTCGTGACTCGAATGTGTAGTTTGGTGTGAAGTCTTAGTTCCAAACACCTGTAAGGCCTCTCCACGGAATCTTTTGCACTCCCAGCAGACTTTTTACTTCCCAGTTGCAGTTACTCGTAATTGAATAGAATGCTACTCTGAGGTTTCCACTCGTTAGCCCGCTTCACGCTTGTGCCAGACGAATACGTACCCTTGTTCATCCCTTTCGTCCGACTATAGTATGCGTTTAGATTGATTGTGGCTTAGGTTCGACTTCTGAAAGCCTGACTATCAAAGTCGGTTATCTCAGTAGCTGTTGTATTCCTGTGAACCGAGTCTACGTGTTGGACTGTTTATTTCTGTGAATGAACAAGGCCACCTCGCAATAGCGATCGCATCTGCATTCTTGAGATACACGGTTTAAATCAGGTGAATTTTAGGGGGTATGCCAACTAGTATTCATTGCCGAGTAATAACGTACCAGCCCAATGCTTTTTCACCATCAACCCAAAATGTACTACAGCTCTCCGGAATTATCGGCATTCGAGGTCGTGTCTGAGCCTGGTGGTTTGAGTGTATATGACCAGTTCCTCCATGATTGGTGTAATTAAACCGAAACCACGTTGGATTCATAAAACCTACCTTCTACACCCTTTACTTTGTTTTAATTACAGACGCCAATGGTGCCATCATTCACTACCGTCCCATTCCCGGCAAAGACGCGCCTATTAGCCCATCTACGTTCTACCTGGTCGATTCGGGAGCGCAGTACCTTTCTGGAACAACCGACGTAACGCGATCCGTACACTTGCATGAGCCAACGGTCGAACAACAGTCGTGCTATACTCTAGTGCTGAAAGCTCACATTGCTGTCGCCAGTCAGGTATGCATCCAATCCTGTGTTTGGGTTTTACATGTGCAACAAGTCTTCAGCTCACCATTATTATCATTTATTTTTGAAGAGCATGGTCACAAACATAAAAAGTGAGTGCAAGCGATGAATGCGAAAGAGTAACAGGAGAATATGGGAGAAAAGAGAGAAACGTCTCATTCGAAATCATGCCAAGGACAGTGCCAGTCTGATGAGGTGAATCCCAAAGTATGTAAAGATTTTGGTATGGGAACAGGCGTCTAAAGACTAACAACCAAAGAAAGGACAAACAATGGTGAATGCTCTTCAAGGCGCAGTATGCGCTAGCACAGTCAAGACTCGCACATCAGGCACAAAGTGACCGTCATACTGGGTCTGGGGTGAGATTAAATGGCAAAAATGTACCTTCAGCTCCATGTGCCACGCATAAAAGTGTCATAAGTACGCAGGGAGCCCACAATGGCAAGCAAACACAAGTCACTGACTGCGACCTTAGGAAGTCCCAGTCCAATAACAGCCTTAGCGGATTGAGGAAAGCAGATCCCTCGATAGGAGATGATCACCGGTTGGTGAACCAAAAAGTCGATATCACAACCGATGGCATGTAGGGCTGAGATTATGGCGAGGGAATGTTCATCAGCACCATACTTCTGCTTCTTCTCATTCCACACTATCACTCCACGCCCATCCGAGACTATGCTGACGTCTATTACAGTTGCACGGCGATCTCGAACAGCGATTAGGTCAGGTTTGATGAACGACGTAGAAGTAGGGGCTCTCAACTCCTCGAAGACGGTGTACCCCAGTCGACGGAGACGTTTTGCAAGTTCCATTGCAACCCGATTATGACGAGCACATCTAGCATCATGCGTAATCCAGCAGGATTGCAAAATATGCACCAAACTCTCCGGTTGGCCACGGTTTCCACGACATAAGATCGTCTGGCCACCATGACCATGCCGAGCGCTTCTAACTCTCGTCCTAAGCAGGTTGCATCGGAGCTGGATACCGCGGATAAATATCCGTGGAAACACTCGTTTTGGGAATACGAGCCATCGATTCGAGAGAGGCGAAGTGACCAACTCTCGTAAACCGCGACCGTCAGCGCTGTTGTGCAGACTTTCACCCCAAGCAGCTACCAGCTCCTCCTTGGTGTTTACGCATGCTCCATGGACTCGGATCGGAAGGCTGAGATCCCGAACAATTTTGCCGAATGCGGAATCGTCGACCACATTGCGTAGTACTCGGCACTGAGTAGAAAGGAGCTTTTCCATACGCGTTTTCCGCTGCATCGGGATTGTTGCACTCAGACTTGGGATACCAAGTCTCCCATTTCACAGCGTACACTGATTTGTAATATCGTGTAAAGTGAGATGGCATTGGCTGTATTTATACACGAACTCACCAAATCCTTGAAGGCTTTGCGAACATCGTCGTGGCATTCGGCTATTCTAGGCTGCGTAGCGCTCAACATTTATCTCTTATTATTAAAGGCCTTGCCATATCCGTCTGTCTAAGATGCGTAATGAATAGTGTGCCCGAAATTCGACAAAAGTGACCCCAATCTGGGAGTGTAGACTGATCAACCTTAGCTCGGTCTTAGCATGTTTAAATGATTCCATGAATCCGTTTTTGGTAGTCAGCAGTAGTCGAGTTCTGCCACGCATATCTCAGAGTACGAAGCACAGCGAAGAGTGGTATTCTTCCGTAGTACATTTAACAATCGGTGTTTTCCATCGAATTTGTGACTTACAGTCGTTAGAACCTACCACGGCTTTTGCGACCATTGTGAAGCCGGTGACAACGAGCATTGTGATATTCTAGTAATACCACAGTGTCCCTTGGACATTTGGTATCGGAATTTGTTAAAGGATCTTTCGAGAGATTTATGTTTACTGCAATGCGTCCAGCTAAACCTTGTTGAATACAGGAATTTTAAACTACACGGCTAACCAGTAGGATAACATCCAAACGGTTATCCTGTCTATACACTGACACCACACCATCTCTACGCAGTTCGTCAAAAGCTAAACACGCGTGTACGTTTTATACAAATGTCTCCGCATCATATTCGTAAGCCGATTTGGAATGCGCGCATGTCACAAACATGCCATCCGAGTCTTAGGTCGTAAGTATATTTCCTATTAGTAAATTCCGCGATATTGGGATCTGGTCCAGTGGGTCCGGACTTTTCCCTCAAACTGGTGTTATCGATTTACATCACTCTTTTGTGAATGTGCATCACTGTCTGTGTAACGCGCCACGACCCACCTCTCGATCGGTGATCTATTTCATTACTGTGTAATATGATGAGGACACACTGGTCTAATTTCCTATCACCCCACCGAATAGGGATTGGATTCCATCGCTTCAAGCCTGCTTCACTAAAAAAGTGCGCGTTGTTTGGAGCGATCAACCCAGGAATTCTCACGAAACCATTAAAATTCTCTAGCGTGAAACTTGAGGCACAAGAGTAATTTGGGAGCTAATGCATGTTCACAGTGTTTATTGTTAGTCCTGTTCGTGGTTAGTTTTGAAGTTTGAATGGTGTAGATCCGGGGCAGATTGTGGGCTCAAATGCTCAACACCAGACTGGGTGAATTTGATACGTGTTTGTTTTTGACGGACCGCTCGACAACGAAAAATTCCCCAATTGTGTTTTGAGTCTGTAAGTGGCTGAAAATGGTTCAAACCTCCAAGGTCTTTGCTCGGTGTTACTTAGTTATCCTGTCTAGTTAGCGTACCCTAAGACTCCATTGGTCGAGCACGCATTGTGAAATGCAAAATAAGGTAAGTCGGGCGATGAATTAATAAATGCAAGTCTTGCTCTTCATGTTTACCTCTTTCCTGCACCCAGAGAATGCGATAGACCACGTGAATACTGTCGATAACATGGGTGTTTCGGAAATATTGTCTAACGTCCGCAACTTTCGGCGCTTGTTGCAGACCTGTAAAAGGGGCCCTTTTTATCTGCTCGTTTCCAAACCGATAACGCAGCACTTTGGGGGGTCTTTTGAGGCTCTGCACTGTACTACAACGGAACTGGTGAGGTCTGTAAACTATATACAAATTACGGTGTACCCAGCTTCAATCCATCGTAGTTCAATAAAATTTAAGTTTTCGCTTTTCGTGCTCTAGAGAATGGGCATGTATCTTTATCGGCATGTAGATCCACACCTATCTTCAGGTGGACCTAAGTGGAATTCCAGACCAATCGACCGCGGACGATTTAGTCACCTATTTTGGAAGGCGTTTTAATTTTGACCCTGGTTTTCTTGAGTTTGACTTTATTTCGTCTTGTATTCCCAGATCTTTCCAACCAATACGCCTGGAACCAGCTTGGATGTTTTGGCTCGCCGTGAACTCTGGAATTATCGTAATAACTTTGCTCACGGAACAGGACATGGAGTTGGTGCATTCCTGTGTGTTCACGAAGGACCAGTTGGTTTATCTGGTAGTCGCATGGGGAGTTGGGCCCGCCTAGGAGTCACTGAACCCGGTATCCAGAAAGACATGGTGAGTGCACTTTTTTACTTGAGCTTTACTCACCCCTCACCTGTTTGTGTTCTCTGTCCCACTGAAATAGCTTAATTCTCCTGTGTTATTTTATTGTCTAATTCTGTCACGCGAGCTATTTGATACAGTGTCTTCCCGGATCAGTGTGTTCAGCCGTTTGAGTTTACTGCGCTTATCGAAGTTCCGGTTCAAAGGCTTACTGCTTCCTAATTCACCTGCGATTTGTCTCTCCTCTTGCACGGAATTTCTTTCTGAATACAGTTTCGTCCCAGATTATTTGTAATATCCTTCGAACTCTCCAGAGACTGTTATCTAACTTCCAGACCATTGTTTCATGTCTGTTTCCCTTAGGTTGCTTCCTACAATTGACTTACCCAGGCACCCTTTCTTCCCTCCAAGTAACGGACCACTTAGAAGCGAACATTCACCTACAACCAAGAATTCCGCATAGTTAGGCGAAAGTGCAGTAGTTTCCCTCTGCGATGTTCGCCTGAGGGAACAGATCAGTGCAGTGACTCCCAAATGGAACTTTTTCTCCAGAAGGGCAGTTTCATCATATCCCGTATTAAAACTTTGCTTAACTATAACAGCTTTACCCTTCTAATTCACTGTAGTCATAACTGAGGACTACGAACTCAACCGCAGTTACCGTGTGTCCATGTGATGTTCCTTCCTACAGCGTGAATTGTTCCCCAGTTCCCCTGACCATCAAAGAGCGCTTTGGTTTATGATTCATTAATTCACATTCACATCACTCTCGTTTGAACAGTCGTCCTCCTGTGTTGGCGTAACTATTCTGATGAGTCCACACCAAAGGGAGAAGCACTGAGCTCGAGCTTCGCTCTTAGAGCTCATCAGCAGTGAATATCCTTGACCATGCTGGGGTTTGAAATCCACGCATCTGATATGTGATTTAAGGAAAATTTATCAGCTGTGGTCTCTGGTTGAGCGACCAGAGTCACGTGGCTGGTTCCTCTTTGGCTACCCACGAAGCTCCAGTCAGGGAAATTCGTCGTATCGTTGCGCTCTACGTACGCCCTTCATAATGTCAAATTGGCTAGCGAAACAGAAAAGCATTGCATAGTATTCCCGATCAGGGAGCTGTCTTAACACATACGCTTTTTTTGAGTTGTTACGCAATAAACCTTAAGGGTCAATGGTAGATTACGATGAGCTACTTGCAGCTCACGATTAGTCAAGTCTCAAGCAGACAGTACGCTTCGACCACTGGCCGAATTGCGGATGTAATGCAAAATTGTTAACCCTGATGCGTCCATTCACTTTTCGGTTGATTCACACTGTTGTCACACCCGCTGACATGTGAGCCTCGGCATAATATCACGGATGCTCTGACCCTTCCCGCGGTTTTTAGTCGTATCTCTGTCCACCGGATGGAACAATCATACCCATACACTTATTTCTTTACACTCCGACCAAATAAAAATACCGGAGGCGGAGAACAAACTGAATTTTCTTGTTGGGTTAGAGTGAGTTTACCAACAGGACGGTCAGTGGTTCCAACCCGACCTTTCCACCTCGACTGCTCCTGGCTAGGCTTGGGTAACCTGACAGTGCCTCAGCCCTCGTGTTTCCTTCGGGTGGCATGGCAGCTAGGCTCAGAAATGGTGTTACAGCTGAACGATTTTTATGAATTCTCCGTGAGACTTGTAGCCGAAGCGCACTTAAGTGACTCATTGATCAGGACAGGTCATACTACAACTGCTTGAAATGAAAGTCAGAGTGGCCTCCGTGAAACTTTTGCGCCTTCCTCGCTGGCGTCCACGTGGTTGGAAACCCTACAATTGATAGTACTTAACCGATCCTAGTTGCGTCAATGCCGTCAGTTACTAGCTGGACCGCCCAGCTAACATGTGTGCTTGGCTATTATGTCTGAGGTTTGCAAAGGACGCTGAGTAAACCCCACTGGTGGTCTTACTCTGATGTAGTTCCCAGATGCTATTCTAAGATGTGGACATCTTGACCGCGCGTCCCAATGAAATGGGACATTTTCGCCGCGTTCCTCCTTCTACTCTTTACTGGCACGTATTCCTCTGAAGGATGTATGGCAATCAGGCTCGAGCATTTACTATTTGTACGGTTGGCGAATGCCTTATAATTCAAAATGGTGCAGGATCTTATTTACTCGACAACATCTCGATTACAGCGTGGATTTCGGGAATTTACTGGTAGGACATACTGCACAAAGGACACGTAAAGCGACTCTCTATTCAGTCCAATAGACTCTATGTTGTTGATTATCTGGTGGATTTGGCTTCCATTCCTCCCACCATCTTAAAGCAGCTTTTGTTTGCCCGAGGTGGGCTTCTATTTTGTTTCACAAATTGTACGCAGAAACTACATCAGATTCCAAAATTAGGACTTCGACGCTCCAATAAGCACCTTTTACCTAATAAATTTTGTATTTCTGAGAAAAGGCTTTTTAGGCACTTAGTATGATTATTTTAGATCTTATCCCCTGATCTAACAAGCAGGAACAGCCGTTTTCACTGGGTTTCCCATTCAATATCACCAATATCAATGGCCAACCCATGACCTGGCAGGGGAGTATGAAGGAGATCACGAAACGCTTGGGTGCTGTCGCTGCTACTCGCCTTCCAGGATGGGGACCGCGTGATCCTCACTGTGCCTGGTTGGAGACACTACAAGATATGGCTGCCAACCGATGTCAGTGGCGTTCTTGTTGTCAGTTTCTGTCCAGATTGCCTGAGTGAATGTGTGGAGGTGTAGGCACCTCGGAATGATTGTGTTAAGCTAGCACTAAGTTCGTTCCCCGTCCACCTTTATTCTTTTCTTTACAATAAGGCTTTCAAATAAGTCATGGCTGTACGGCAGTGAAGCATTGGTGTTGAGCACTGATGTCATGCTGTCGTTGATGATGATGATGATGATTCAATATCACCATCAAGGACATAACTGGAGTGGAGTACTTGATTACGATTTGTTGCGGAACGTAAGCGGAACTATATGCTCAATTTTACCCTGTTCCTTGTAGGTTCTAACCATCGAACCTGGTTACTATTTGGAAAACCAGTTTGGAATTCGGTTGGAAAATGTGGTCGTTGTTGTCCCCGCAGCACCACTTCCAGTACAATACACCGTTCCGCCCACCGCGGCTTCCGACGTCGAATGGCTTACCTTCTCACCCATCACTGTTGTCCCATTTCAAAGAAAATTGATAATCAGGTCGATGCTTACTCAGTCCGAGTTGGACTGGTTGAATCGTTATCAGTTGTTCGTGCGTGAGACTATCAGGGACCAATTAATGCAGGAATCGAATCTTGCCACTTTCGATCCGGATCAATTATCTCAAACCCGTCGGCGTTGTTGGACCTGGGTGCAACGTGAGACTACCCCCTTGTGATAATTATTAGGATCCTCGAAGCTGATTCCCTCAACAGGCCGCTCTATACACAGGTGATTTGGACGTAATTTTCACTACTTGGTTTGTCTGTTGTACTGGTTCTTCCTGATCTGTCACATCCTATACCTTGTCCTCACTTGGATATGCGGACGAAACCGACCAAAGTGAACTTTTCTCGGCCTGGAAGCTACTCGCAATGGAATTCAGCATTATAAGCTTCTGAGACCGTACATCGTAGACTAAAGCTCTGTATGCCCGCTTTGTGGTTTCCGAGTGATATGTTTCCTAGGCAATCCTAGGTCATGACTGTAATTTTAGCCTCCATAAATTTGCGACGCGGTTCCTTTTAATCACCCACCCAGGGAGGAACATCTTTGTATCGCTAATATGTTCCATCTGAGGGGGTTCTTTTAGTAGGTTTTGCTTATTTATTTTGGAAGCACTTTGGTTCCTTATCAGAAAGCTGGCGATTCCGATCCATCCTTACGCGAAGACCTGTTGCATCCTAATTTTGACGAGTAATGTGTTTTGTCGAGACAAAAAATACTTTCTTGATATTTCAAAACAAACTACTTGCGGAATGCATTTCGATTTCCTATTTCTGGGCTTCATAACCGTGTTGGCATGACGTTATAGGACCTGAGCTTAGGTGTCCTACTCAGCGTCAGATGTATCAGCCTGGGCTGGTTTTGGTGCCCACCACTTTTGTATGCATCCTGCTCTTGGCAGTTTTTTGTGCTCGTAACTCTGTATAACAAGCAATTATGTCATATTATGAAATTGGCAAACATCAAGGAACCGTTTCTTTCTACCTGTGATGATAGGTTTTTAGACAATTTCACGTGTATTTATCTATTGTGACAGGTATTTGTCAACGATAAAATAGTTCCCGGTAGCGTCGATCCCATCTTAGTAGGTTATCATGAATCCAGTTTGACAGATTCAGCGCAAGCTCTCTAGATCTAAGCTCTCACATCCAGTACGGTTATCTACACACAACACGTATTATGATAAAAACTGCTCCCCAGCGATAGTTTTCAATAACCCGCTGGTTAGTTGGGAATTGAAATGTGATCTAGCGCTCACTTCATCCCTTAAATTTGGAAAAGGAATAGCTGGTGATGTCCCCCGATTTCTGCAACATGGGACGCTGAAAGATATCCTTCAGGAAAGCTAGGTTTATCCATGCAGCTTTGTTTGCGAGCTGCGGAGGATTAAAGGCTCTTCGATAGTTTGACTTTTATGGCGTAAGGAGCTCCGTTGGTCCATTCATTGCATTGTTCTTTAAACTATTTTCTTCGCTCTACGGGTATCTAGGCGTATTCATCCCTTTTATCATACAGAACGGGTAATTCGTAAACATGCGTGTGCAATTTTCTATCGCAAGCGATAAGTGATTTTTCATTCGAGAATTATTTGGTACGTTGGAACGGAGTCTAGTCTGCCTTGTCCGGAACTAAAGAAGTCCAACAGTTGCATCCTGCGAGATGCTTGATGTGTTCCATTTATTTTGGGGATTTTTCCTGGTTACTTTGGCTGTCTGAAAGAGCGAGCCCATTTTGCATCAGAGTTCTCTTCACGTTTTTCATCGTAGAGATTCCCATCACTAGGGTTAAGTTTTGATGGTTATGTTTACGATGCTCTAGAACTATATTTTCGAAACATCTCGCGTTATATTTGTCCAAACTACCAACTTGATTGCTTATTTATACATCCTCTTTTCAGTCGTCTCAACCGCTATCCCAGGGATCACCTTCCTCGTCTAAACACCACCAGAAACGTGCAAAACCCACTCTCTTCCCCACCACATCACCATCTGATTCTCAATTTGGGACCCGTCAGCCTCGCACTCTTTTGTGGTAGCTAGAACTTGGTTATTTGCACTGCTGTAGTCTTTTTGAATTATCAGATTTGATTCCAAATGAATCGTTTATCTAGTCAACCAGCATTCGATGTCCTTTCATTTCAACAATTTTCCGTTCTGGGTTCCTTGGCTTGGTGTAGTTGTGATACCGTTGTTTCTCTGTATGCGGCTATTTCCCTCTGGGAGGGTTATCTGAAGGGGTTCCCATCTTTGCGAGCAGTCTCTGTTACAACGCAAACGGTACCTTTTTTACGAAGAGTAGTACATTCTTTCCAGAGAACTGACTTCAGTTTGTCCCCTTCATCTCCATTCCATTTTTTGCATACAGACCACATTCAGGAGGATGGAATCTCGGATAGGTTTATAATGGTGCGCAGCGTGCTCTCAGTTTACCTGCTGTGCCTACGTATCTTTTCTATCCTTGAAGCTATCAAGTTTTGGTTTCCAAGACTTGGAACACTTCCAAAAACTGCCAGGGTGAAGGTTGTTGTTTTTTTTGCTATGGATCACTTAGACGAACATCAGTATACCCCGTTAGGTCTTACTCACTCTAATAGCTGATTCGAGCTGAAAGATGAAGTACAACGAAAAACCTCAATAAGCCACCCATCGTAGGTCCAAACATTGCAAATTAATTGCGGTCTCCCGAAGTCAAAAACCTTTCAAAGATGTGACGTTACCGCGACCTTGCTTTTTGTCACTGACTGCTTGCTCTAGGAGTTGAGGTGAGCTGGTTTCGGTCTGTATTTTCCAAAAGAACGCAATCAAATCATTGAGTGAATACTGACTGGGGTTCTAGCTGATCCACATACTCTCACACAAATTTGTCAAGTGGCCATGGGGATATCGGGTCATCGACTGCTGGGTACGCTTGGTGATTTTCGTTGGAACCGGCTTGCTCACGTGAGATTAGCAAGCCACGTCCCATAGGACATGTTGATCAGGTCACATTTCAAATGTGGAAAGACCGTATACCTCAGTGACCACTTTACCAAGCTATGCGCACGGTGGTAATGACGAAGATGCAGGAGTACACAGCTTGGCAACTAAGTGTAAAATGTTTAACCAACAGGCCCAGTTAGGTCAGGAAAGGCTTAGTGCGTCGCCTAGGGGGGTGAATTTTCAGTATGTAGTGCATACGTTGCACACATAGAATAAATGGAAGACTGAGATACAAGAGCATTCCGTGATAGTAATGGACGGGAGAATTCATCGGGGCAGTTCAAGTATGTTTGCTACTACTGCGTACTCGAGGGGTATTCACCAGATGTCGGTCGAGATAAGAGGCTGCAGAATCCCAAGAGTCGATGGACTTGGTGGATAAACGTACAACCTGTGAACGCATGTAGGATGTTGATAGTGCGTGGGATGCTGTCAGGATTCCGTGCCTGAAGCATGGTAATGTATCCACGTGTTCGCTGGCTTCGCTGTCAACTAAGATCACCCTAACGACACCACCAACCCCTCAGACATGTTTAAGTTGTCTGACCATAACCGAGTTGTCGTTATTAACGATTCCAAAGGATAAATCAGGTGAACACTGAGTACGGTGTGGAAAATTACATCAGGTAACACCGATTGGTAAGAGTAGAAGGGACTTGGCTACTTCTGTGTAGCAGCATGGCAGATGAATTCCGAGCCCTCAAAAGGTGTGTCAGCGGCAAAGATAACAGAACAATGCTGTAATACCAAACGTTCCAAGTAGTTAATCTCCACGGATCCCGTCAAAAAGGCTTTGATATCGCTTGTCTGGAACTAATGAAAGCAAAACACCGTTAAATTATTGGCTATTGAGAGATAATGAAGGGTTGTACGATCGTCGCACCAGTTGGTCAGGTCCGCCATGTAAACGTGCGTTCATTGCAGAAATGAAGTGCTCTCAACCAGTCACAATATCGTCAGTGTATTGGCGTTCAAAGAGGATTTAAGGTGCCAGATTCACATATTTTTCAAACCGAATGAAAAAGAGGAGAGGTACACCAATATGAGTTTGAGGTGGACATTTCTCCACAAAAGTAGGTGAGCTGAGAATGATGGTAAAATAGTCTTAAATCAGGTCGATTTGATATGGCTGAACGCTTTTCTCCATTCCTCTGTAACAGGTTCCACAGGTTGTCCACAGTTCCAGAGATATTGTGATGAAATTTTGACGAGCCTGCTGCGTCGGTCTAGCTACTCACTGCTGAAACGACGGATTACACTGAGTACCCTTTGTACTTGACTGTGTCCACAGTGAAGTGTCCCTCCCATAAACTTATTGGGACAGGTCAGGTCCAAAGTAAGGAGGGGCCTGTTCGACCTGGTTAAGCGGCACGGGTATACAGGCTATTCGGCCTTAACGTTGATGTCCCTGGCGTTGGTATTATTCTTACCCTCTATCTTGAGTCAGGATTCTCTTGAAGATATTGAAAGGTTGAGTTTGCTGAGGATATAGGGGCACTTGGAACACTACTGGCAACATACGATTTTGGCGGTATGCTATTGGGCACCCCACTCGCAGATGCATCACTTACGCCTCATGGTACACTTTGTCGATGCCTGTACAGTTATCGATGACAGTGGTCATGTTTAGTGTGCTTGGAGGCCAAAAAGTCTGTAGTTGTGGTTATCGAAGTTTAATTACTAAAACAAAGCTCAAGACTTTCAGGGTGCTCTACATTTCAGGGTAGGTTTGCACTTTTGTCAAGACCTTAAGCAAGCAAGCAATTTTCGTCCTGTCCATTTGCATCAGTGTTTTCGACTCGCTTCATGACTTTTTCTCCCCCGCAGTAAGTTCGACGAGCGGGAGAAGCACGGGTGACGTGTCGGAACAATAATTCAAGTGGCTAGTCACGTCCCAGGTGAAATTCAGAACTTTCAGAATAAAGAAAACTAAAAATCCGGGACCACTCACAGCACTGACTAGCAGCTGGAAGAAATCTCTCAAACACGTAATCAGTTGATCACACGCGTCAAGACTGTACCATTCAGTGTACAGCTTTCAAAACAGGACAAAGTAATTTCAGCATTATCAATGGACGTATCCCAAACATCTAGAACTGGTGTATAATTGGTGTATGCTGGTAAAACGGATTGAGACCCGCCTTGTCCACAACGTTCCTCTCAATTTGGTGTCCCGAACAGAGATTCATCAGAGTTGAGATATCTCTGTGACGTTTTTCACTGCGAACAACCTATTGCGTGGACTGTTCAAGTTAAACCTGCCGGAGATGATGTGCGTAGGGACCCAATGGAGCGCTAAGTTTACCAATGAATGCGTTGCATCATAGTGCATATATGGGCTATAGCAGAAGATTGCAGCTCTCTCGAAATTATAGAAAGTCGCTGATAAGTTGGATGTCATGTATAGGGTAGAAGTTTTGGCACAACGCTTCCCAACGGTTTGATTCCTGCAGAGACCGTGGAAAAACCGTCACTAGCTCTTCCAACCAATTGAGTGAACGCAAGGGTTGCGTAATCTTTTCATCAGTCCGCAGATTTCTACTAAGTTGGAGGATGGCTCTACAGGGAAATGTGCTGTGCCGAAGTTCGCTGGCCAATCTCATCTCATTTGTTACATCTGAGGAGTATCATGCAAAAATACACTACTCACCGATTTTCCTGGATTGGCTTTGCATTGGATATCCTGTGGATGTTATCTTATTTTTAAAGAATACCGAAAACTCAGCAATATGCTAAAGTGCGATTCCGTGACTTGTCTTCTGTAAACCGGTAACATAATGCGAATTGTTGAAGGTGCTTGACCTTGAAATTCCGCTCACTTAAACAAAATGCTATTACCAACATATCACCGGGAGGATTAGACTAACTGCCTATAGAAGTATGAACTCCCAACACCCTATGGTTTTGGCGAAAATAATTTGGGTGTGCTTTTGGTGGGCGGAATGGAATTAAATTTTAGAAAGCCACGACGAGTCCCGGTATCTTAAAGAGGACATGCAATCGAATTCAGAGTACGAGTCTACAAATTTTCAGCCCCATCTAGACATCCCGGGGTCCCAGTGATGCTGGGAAAGCAGTCCACCGGACTTATGCCGCTTGGAGTATGATTGATTCCGTGTACGATGAAATTTGGTGGGCAGCAAAAACATGAATATTGACTAGGATGATTTTTAGCTCGAGCACATACGCATTAAAATGCAACATTCTGGCGCAAAACGTTTGTCCAGGTCGCAAAGGTTTTGCGGCTAAGAGCATTGTGCTGCCAATGGCCCCTGCAGAAAGCTAGATTTCTGATTAATCAAATCTCGACATCAACGCTGCTGCACCGTAAGGCGTTTTACGATTAATCCCGGTCACTAAATATATCTTGTGAATGAAAATAAATATTCGTGCTTACCGAAACAGCTTATTCATAATATATCTCAAACTTTATTAATATTCGAAACCCAGTCGAAGGATACGACCCGTGGCGAACTTTTTCTAAGATTCCCAGTAGTGGTCACGCAAACTCCAGCAGAATTATAAGGCTCGGGATTCTTGCGAATACTCAAATTTAATTCCAACAAGTTGTACACACCTATTTTGGCTCCCATTTTGATGTCCACTGTCAGCAGTGTAATGCTCTGTGATATTCATTGAGAATGGCATTCGCCATTTTACGGATGGTCCGATGCACATTCTCCCGCATCACTTGCATGTATTTCCAAATACTCAATGTGGCCTACGTCAGACCGCTCCTGGAATACGCCAAACAAATTGTCTACTCAGAACGCACGAAAGGCGCCACCCTCGTTGAGCGCCTCAGGGGGGCGGCCACGGACACATTTGCTGGCCTCAAATCCTTGAACTACGAAACGCATCTCGCGATGCTTGATCTCTTTCTCCTGGAGTACAGTCGCATCCGAGGGGACCTAATTCCTACTCGTGTCCTTTTTGAGCAAAGCTTGACCAACAGTTTTTCACCGTCGACCCAGTAAACGCACGGTTAGGGACATAGTAAGAATTTCAAGTTCAGAAAGCACACATTCATCAGGCAAATTTTTTTCTCATTTGAGGTAGTAGCTGCGTGGAATGACCTTCCTCCGACAGTTGTCAACGCTCCTTCCAGAACCCAGTTCAGAGCACTACTAGACAGTTATTTGTGTGAATCCTCGCTCTGGCAACCATACTGCTCCGCACTGAGAACATAAAGGGCAGTGCCACATCCTTTTTTCACTTGTGGCTTTCACGTGAACGACAGCCGCTGAAGGACAAAAACAAAACCGACCCGGGAAACTTGGACAAATGCCTCAATGCAGTGTACCAATCCATGAATCCGTGAAGTCCGGTGTGATATAAACAATATCTTCAATCGAAAATATCAGGCGGCTATCAACAGAGCAAACGCGTCACCTCCAGAAAACAACTCTGGAATTCAGGAAACTTAATCATACCTATAGCGGTGTCACCACCTCCACTCGAGTGGTACTCCCCATGGTTTATGTTTCCAGATATAATACGTTAGGATTCATAGTGGTATTCTCAGTGATGCGCGACTATAGCGATCGTCCGCGTTTTTATTCCTGAATTCGTCAAGCACTTCCTAAAAATTGCCCATCTATTCACATCGCTTCCCAACCTTTGTTTGCCCATCTAATCAGCTTTACCTAAATGTGTGATCTTAAGCACCGTTCACATATGCTCATGCCCAATCAGTTGAAAAAATCGACTTACCCTCAGGGTCGCATTTGACTATACCGAAAATGTCCATATGTCATTTTACCAGCTAATTTAGTTGGAAATCAGGTGAAAAAATAAATAAACTCCTCCTCTTTTCTGGCCACGATACAATCTGTCGTCCCGGAGCTGAGAGCCGGGCTGGCCACGCAGAAAACCCTAACTTTGCGGGGCCTTGCTATTTGGAGCCGTCTTTCCTCGATATCAAGGTGGCACGCGGCCCATTGCTGAATTAGTGAAAAATGATATGAAAGTTTTCTAACCTGATAGGTTGAGGTGGGGCTCAATGAATGAGCTTTATTTTAACTCATTCTAAATCCAGCAAGCGCTCCCAAAAACGCCTGCGATGTTGTTGGGCTTGGCTGGGTAAATTAGACAGTATTTTATTCACGTTTTCACTACGTGAGCTCGCCATGATATTCAAGTGAAGAGCACGTTTGTCAACATGTTCCAGTGGCGATTTTCTCAACGCTAACTAAACTCGTGAGGCCAGGTCATCCGGTGAGGAGCGCCGTAGCTTTCAATTTTTATGGAGGACTTCGGTTGACTTGGTCGAAGCCTACCTAATGTGGCTAGACATTTTGCCTATCAATACACCAAAACTAAATAATACCCTATGAATCCTCCTCCAATTCTTCGGCGAACGCGACCTACCGGGCACCATAGCTTATGGTAACACATCGGTTCACTTCCAAATGCTTCCAAGAGTTCTGACCTGAGAAAGTTACACATGTCTATTCGCCACCGTAACACCGGCACTCAAGGTGTCGATTTGAAGTGTTTGTCGATGCTCTCAAGCAAGCACCGCGGAGAGGAGGGGTGACTTCTGCCGAGTTGCTCCAGAGATTTGTGCCCGTCCACCTTACAACTTGGAATGACCAAATGAAAAGCTGGGGTAAAATGCCGAGGACTTTGCGGACCAAAACTTGCAAACAGTAAGTTCAACACTGTTGGCCCGATACGAAATCCACCCTGACATCTGAAGTAGCCCTGTGCGAGTGCATAGGCTTTCACACAGCATTACGACTCGCTGCCAAAAGCAGCGTGGTGAGAAAACCATGAAGAACACTGGGCGACAATTATGCTAGCCAAGGCACCCAAACATGTCGCAAAAATCACCGTCCATGTCACCCAGTAGACCGCTACGACGCACTAAGAGTTTACCGCTAAACTATCCCCTGGATAACCTCAAACCACCACCAGTCAAATCTTACGTGACCCAAGCAAGCCCAGTAGGTGTCAACATGTGACCCAAATCTTTTTCTGAGCAGCCGAACCGATCACCGCCGGAGGCAATTTGCCCCCATTCAAGTTGGCCCTCAGGAAACATCTACTCGGTAGTCCGATGTGGAGTAAATTTTCTGAGAAGTGAATTTTAATTTTTAGTGCCATAATACGACATCGCGTACGCTGCTCGCAGAGACCATGTTCGCTGTGTACGACGTGTCACCTTTTGCACATACTTGCGCTCTTACTGCTCTCTACAGCCAGATGCTCCAACGGTACCAGCTTTTGAGAAGGTCCCTTTCTCCGTTGTCAATTCGGTGTGGTAACCCCCCCACCAGATTACAGGTTTTCCCGCAGCATCAGAGTACAAACGGTTTGGGTGGTATTGGTGCCGTTTGACTACCAGGTTGAGGGCCACTCGGCCCTCCCCGTGAGTGTGTGGGGACGCAGGGTTGTTCTGAAATAAACCGATGTCTTTGGTGGGAATGCTCTGAGTCTCTATCCAGAGTGTGTGACTGAGTGTTGAAAATGTGAGCCATCTAGATTTTTTAGCCGGCTACTTTCAGGTCTCCCTCACTGCGTCATTTTTTCCTCTATTTTGTAGGCCCGGTTCAACGAACCTTTCATGGCTGTGGGATACTAAGACGCTAGCCTTCCCAACTATCCTTGTTGGCAAGGATTATGATAGGCTTCATGCATTGTTTCCCGAGTTAATGGGCGTGCTTTTACTTTAGTGCCAACACTAAAATTGATGGCAAGACACTAGTGATATGAATGCGCTTGACAGCCATAGAACAACGAAAATGGGTTATTCGACAGTGTACCTGGAGTTTGTATAAGAGCAACGTATTGGCCAACCTGGCCAAGACTCCATACGTCAAATAACGCAATATTGACAGGAGAACAGGGCTTGATCAGCAAAAGCAGTGCAACGGCGTGCATTCTCTCTGAATAAAATGCAACAGCAGGAACTGACGTAAGATTGTTCATCAAGTGGGACACAGTGATGATGAGCAGATAAAAATGAGGAAGGATAGTGGGCCTCGATTGGCGTGCGTCTGTGCTTCACCACATCACAGCAATTAAGGTGATCCGAAGGATATCATCATGTGATGACTCAAATGACTTAAAGGAAAATTTATCTGCGAAGTTAATGGTCATATACGGACCAAGATATTGCCTGAGCAACCAAGTCCACACAGGAGAGCGTTAGTCATTGCTGTAGAATGCTTGAATACAAGACAGTAGCGGTTGGCTTCAGATAACACGTAATTCTGAAGAACAGGTTTTTGCACATGTTCCAACCCCCGAGGAATTGACGTAAGATTGTTTATCAAGTGGGACACAGTGATGATGAGCAGATAAAAATTAGGAGGGATAGTGGGCCTCGATTGGCGTGCGTCTGTGCTTCACCACATCACAGCAATTAAGGTGATCCGAAGGATATCATCATGTGATGACTCAAATGACTTAAAGGAAAATTTATCTGCGAAGTTAATGGTCATATACGGACCAAGATATTGCCTGAGCAACCAAGTCCACACAGGAGAGCGTTAGTCATTGCTGTAGAATGCTTGAATACAAGACAGTAGCGGTTGGCTTCAGATAACACGTAATTCTGAAGAACAGGTTTTTGCACATGTTCCAACCCCCGACTCAGAGACATTAGGGAATATTTGTGTAACCTATGTCCACAGACATTTTGGGAGCCGCACTAGCATCCTCCAACATAGCTCCATGGGTCAATAAATTGCAGAAGACATTGCACAGGTAAGTTCCACTCACTTCACAGCCAGAAAACGAATGGCTTAGTGAATTGCAGCAAAGCTTGGTTGGTGTTTTTGAGGGCTCCACGCGCGGAGCGCCAGTGACAGACAACTGGTGGTCATCGGTAAAGCTTTGCCGTGCTATCTAACTCTACAGATGCGCTTGCGGCTTGTAGGAGGTCATGTAACAATGAACGAGGTTTCTGCTCAGAGTTGGTGTCTGGAACAAACATATCATAGCGGAAGCATGGAAGGATCTACCAATTACCGCTGTCTGTCGTTAGGGAGGAGGCTCTAGGTTTGTCCTCTCAATGGTGCTCTTCGTCACAAGACCGTCGGATTCAGACTTTCGTTCACAATCAAGTGCCGTGAAAACGGTACTTTCTCTCTCTTTATTACTTTGTTCTGTCCCACCACAGGTCGCGTTTATCGGTGTCCGTTAAACATGCACAGAAACCGAAAACGGGTCACAATTTCATGCGGCATTTTTGAATTCTAACGATCTGGTGTGATCCGGCGGGGCACAGCCTACCTTTCAAAGGAATCCAGACAAAATAGATCTTTGTCTTTTGGGCTCAGTGCGAAATCTATATCCGGGACACCATAAAATAGCTTCTGGTTTATCAGACGTCCGAAGACCAAAATGCGTGTAGTTTGATTTCAACCGGATAGCGGTGGAGTCCAGTATTCTTGTAAAGCCCAAATAAGTTTAGGAGAGGAGTAGGGAGTGAGAAGAGGAGTCTTTTGTACGATTTGTTAAGTTGCGGTAATTGAATGCTGCTGTGTGGAAGCAGAATCATCGGTCTGGCCAGGCGTTTTAGCGTCGCCTATTCGTTCATTGCTTAGAATGTGAGGGTCTATTTGAGGTATACCACCTCCGGATATTGACTCGAGATCCCTCTTGCAAGGCAATCGGAGAATTTATTGTTATTCCTGCATTCCACTCGGCCTTTGGCAAGAAGTTCCCGTCTGCAAACGAGCGGGCTGTGAAGTGGTCTTGGAGAGACCTCCTGGAGACCCTCGACCCCTAAGTCCCGCCCACTGAGTTGCAAGAGAGCCACGGTAGTCTCATGGAACAGGGAACAAGGGAAGATTATTTAGCCTAGTGATGTCCCGCACCCTCGCATCTGACTTCGAATAAGGTTCAATAGTTTGTGGACATTAATGGATAGCCACCTCTCACGGTTGGAGGTTGGGCGACGAAAGTGTGGCCTTTTCGGAGAGAAACTGCTTTAAATAGCCGAAAAGCATATCAAGTTTGCGGATGAGCGGCGAACCGATGAAGAGGCGAGAGAACTCTCGCCCTGGTTGGTCACGCTACCAGCCAATTGGATTCGGCGCTCCATTTAGTCCGTTCCTCATCCAAATTTTCCTTCCTAGTAAGGATATAAAATTTGGTTAGATGGAATCGGGATATCAGTGTTTCGACATTGATGTGCTGACGGCGATGATGTTGATGGTCAGTTGAATGATACTGTTGCGCTTGTCAGCAGGCGTGGTTTTTACTGATAGCTTAGGCCGAAACTGTGGAATAACACTGGACCCCAACCTGGAACCTTTGATTGGTGGTGTGACTCACAGGTCAGATTAGATATTCAGGGCTTCCACAGTCCACTAAGGGTCGGTGGTTGAATTTCAACCACCGGGTTGAGCTGTTCGCCCTGACATGCCCAGGACACTCGGCGCCCGCGCGCCTACCGTAAGCAGCACATTGTCGGACACCATTTAAATTTTCCGGATCCGAAAAACTTCATTCGTCCGTGGTCTGGAATCAGTTCATAACCAGCTCCGCCAGGCAACCAAGCAGAGGTTCATCAACCCGGTTGTTGCCTAAAGGTATCACCATGTCATAGTGGTCGGAATTTATTGTTGAAATGACCCTGTAGGCCTCACTGCCCAGGATTCAGTCCCTCAGCCATGGTCTTAAGGTCAACGGGGAGGAGGTCCGACGAGGAACAGCGAGTCCCAATATTTCAAGAAATCGTATTACCAGGCTTGTTCGTGGGGTCGAACTGTTAGCTTCGACAGGATTGTATGGCTAGTGTATTTCCCCCAGGCAACCAGCATTTATGGAAGTAGCGGTGATGCCTTCCGCTGAGTTACGATGTGTTAGAAAAGGTCGCTCCTAAAATCTGTAAGCTGTGGTCTCGCGGAGGTTGACCGCGACCACCGAGGAATTGTCCAATGCGGTCGAAATACGGTCAAAAGTCACCAAGAGCCTAATGCGGCTCCAAGTGCATCTGCGATATGTAGTAACATCAAGAGTCAGGTATCTATGTTCTACTCTCAGCACTCGGTCCATGTTGGCCCCTTGCAACCAGTGTGGGTTGAGCCACTGGCCCCAGAAACGGCCCCTCAAGATGACCCCAACAACCGCTGCCTTACAATGTGCACTTTCGAGCCACAGTCAAAGGATAGTCTTGAAACAAAAGTCTATATCCTTTCACCGCCTTGTTTGTCAGACGGCCTATTCAAAAGCTAAGGGGGTTGCACCTTACACTAACTACTTTCGTCGGTATGGCCAGCGGGGAACTATCTTTCGGCGTTATAGTCCTTCACTCACACCATAAATCCCTCAACCAAACCCTCCTGATTCGTTTGGCGGTCAATCACCCAACCTTCTCCGTGTATTTAAACTCCTGTCCAGTAAAATAAACCAAACCAACTCCTTGTTATTTTCAAGGGACTTGTTTCAAACTGTGGCTTTCAACGTCCGTACTATGTGTCGATTTGGCAACAAGTATAGCCCACTCGAACCCTGCTTCCTCTCCAATGATGTATACTGTGTTTACGAAACACTCATGCAAGAGCCCAGTTGAGTCACGCCTCAAACCACTCAGGAGAGCCCGTATTTATCGAGTGTAGTCCCAGGGCCGAGTGTTTTATCGGATTAGTTTGCAGTGGATAATCCCCTCTGTGCTGTTCGGTTGAATGGTCCAATTGAGGTCAATGCATCTCAACGTGATAAACGATGTTCATTTGTTGTGTTAGCGTATGCCCTGACCGACAAGAGCTCGAGTCTGAGAAGAATAGCCTTTGTCGATATTTGTCTGGTCTCCCTGGTCAACGACAAGTACATATTCCGATAGGTGAAACGAATGCCCAAGCCGGTCAACTAAGCTCGGTAGAAGCCCATCTTGGCGACCGTTTGGGGTTGACACTAACCGCACATATAATGAAGAGCAACTTCTTCAATTATGTGCTAGACATCATCCGTTTCTAGTCGTCATGAAATTTCAGCACAAGCGTTCACACCGTATTACCTTGGAACTACCAACTGTAAGCCAGCCCTGTACTCATTTGGACCATGCGACAATTAGCTACCAGTAGAGAGCCTCGGTACAAGGTCGTCGTTCATTTAGCAGTATTTGATTCCGATGGCAGCAATGTGCGGGCATGTGGGTCTTCTTATTTCGATTCTGGGATATGACGGTTGATGCAAGACCATTCACTTCACTTGCGAAGTTTGTCCGCGGCCCAACAACGTCTAGTTGCTTTAGAAAGCGCGTTTTCGGTTGTGTAACGGGTACTTCCATTGAAGAATGTGTTCAGCACCAGGAGCTGCGTTGGTTGGGACATGTGTTACGTATGCCGAACCATCGTTTGCCGAAGAGGGTACTGTTTTCCATGCCCAATTCGGAGTGGCGTTAACAGAGAGGTGGCCAACCCTTGACTTGGCGGAGGAGTATGAAGGAGATCACGAAACGCTTGGGTGCTGTCGGTGCTACTCGCCTTCCAGGATGGGGACCGCGTGATCCTCACTGTGCCTGGTTGGAGACACTACAAGATATGGCTGCCAACCGATGTCAATGGCGTTCTTGTTGTCAGTTTCTATCCAGATTGCCTGAGTGAATGTCTGGAGGTGTAGGCACCTCGGAATGATTGTGTTAAGCTAGCACTAAGTCCATCCCCCGTCCACCTTTACTCTTTTCTTTACAATAAGGCTTTCAAATAAGTCATGGTTGCACGGCAGTGAAGCATCGGTGTTGAACACTGATGTCATCATGCTGTCGATGATGATGATGATGTAAACAAATTGGTGTTCATCAGAGATACCCACTCTCTCCGTTCGTGTTTAATTTCGTAACCGACGAGATAATGGGACAAACTCTGTAAGGTCTTCAAAACCCAGGTGTTCATGTAGCTTGTGACGAAAACCTTGTTGACCTGGAATATGCAGACGATATCGTTCCCATCTTCAAAGAGGAGGATCAGGCGCAGGTGTTTTTGGACGAACTACTCAAAACCATCTCGTCCTTTCGCATACATTTTTCGCCCCCAATGTTTAAGGTTATTGTCTTGGAAATATAGTCACTGAACACGCCACTTACAGTCGAGGGAGAGAGATACTCGAATTTATGGAGCGTTTTACGTGTCTTAGAAGCTGCATTAGTTCCGATAGATGGTGTTAGTGTAGTTATTGCAACCCTCGGGTCGCGTTTGCTAAGTCTAGAAAACTATGGCGGTAGGGTGGCATATTTCTAAATCCAAAGGGATGTATGTATCAGGCTACGGTTCGGTTTTGTACTGCTGAGACATGGTCTGTTCGAGCAGCGGAACTGAGACGTCTTCAGGTGTTTGACAGCTGTTGTCTCATGTGGGTTGCTGTCGGAGAATCCGTAACGATGCAAATAGAAAGCGAGTGTTCGGTTGTGTAGCGGGGACTTCTGGTGAAGAATGTATCCAGCGCCAAAAGCTGCGATAGTTAGGTCATGAGTTGCGCATACCGAACCATCGTTTTCCGAAGCGAATGCTATTTTTCATGCCCGTTACAGAGCGGGGGAACTGCGGCGGGGGCCAACCCTTCACCTGGCAGAGGGACATGAAGGAAGTTACAAAAAGTATGGGTGCTACTCGTCTTCCAGGATGGAGTCGGTGTGATCCCCACTGCGCCTGGTTGGGGGTACTGCAAGATAAGCCTGCCAATCGATGTCATTGGCGTTCTTGTCAGCTTTTATCCAGATTGCCTGAATGACTGTGTGGATGTGTATGTACGTCGGAATGATTGTAGTAAGCTAACACTAAGTCCTCTCCCTGTTCACTTGTATTCTTTTCGCAATAAGACTTTCAAATAGATAGTGGTCGTACGGCAGCGAGGCATGTGTTGAACGCTGATTTTTATGTTGTTGTTGTTGTTGTTGTTGTTGTTGTTGTTGTTGTTGTTGTTGTTGTTGTTGTTGTTGTTAATGATGATGGTAATGATGGCGATGATTGAGGACCTTTTGAGCGATGAGAGTGGTCATGCCGGATCCACTTCTACAGCATCCACCTCTTACCGCAGTTGGACGTTTTAGGGACTATTGTGTATCCCTTTAGTCAAGCGGGTGGATGAGTGAAACATATAACTGGTGGATTGGACGCTGGATATACTGTCTGCTTTTGCCCTTCCTCTGACTAGCATCCCAGTTGCGCTTACAGATGCAATCAATTCCTTGCAAGAAACAACGTGACGCGCATTTGAAGCGCGCTTTTGAAGATTAAACTGTACACTTCCAGGATGCTATGGTAACGTGGCCAGCAACCCGCACAGACCGAGACATTAAAGACTCTCTGTTCGAGCAGCGGAACTGAGACGTCTTCAGGTGTTTGACAGCTGTTGTCTCATGTGGGTTGCTGTCGGAGAATCCGTAACGATGCAAATAGAAAGCGAGTGTTCGGTTGTGTAGCGGGGACTTCTGGTGAAGAATGTATCCAGCGCCAAAAGCTGCGATAGTTAGGTCATGAGTTGCGCATACCGAACCATCGTTTTCCGAAGCGAATGCTATTTTTCATGCCCGTTACAGAGCGGGGGAACTGCGGCGGGGGCCAACCCTTCACCTGGCAGAGGGACATGAAGGAAGTTACAAAAAGTATGGGTGCTACTCGTCTTCCAGGATGGAGTCGGTGTGATCCCCACTGCGCCTGGTTGGGGGTACTGCAAGATAAGCCTGCCAATCGATGTCATTGGCGTTCTTGTCAGCTTTTATCCAGATTGCCTGAATGACTGTGTGGATGTGTATGTACGTCGGAATGATTGTAGTAAGCTAACACTAAGTCCTCTCCCTGTTCACTTGTATTCTTTTCGCAATAAGACTTTCAAATAGATAGTGGTCGTACGGCAGCGAGGCATGTGTTGAACGCTGATTTTTATGTTGTTGTTGCTGTTGTTGTTAATGATGATGATAATGATGGCGATGATTGAGGACCTTTTGAGCGATGAGAGTGGTCATGCCGGATCCACTTCTACAGCATCCACTTCTTACCGTAGTTGGACGTTTTGGGGACTATTGTGTATCCCTTTAGTCAAGCGGGTGGATGGGTGAAACATATAACTGGTGGATTGGACGCTGGATATACTGTCTGCTTTTGCCCTTCCTCTGACTAGCATCCCAGTTGCGCTTACAGATGCAATCAATTCCTTGCAAGAAACAGCGTGACGCGCATTTGAAGCGCGCTTTTGAAGATTAAACTGTACACTTCCAGGATGCTATGGTAACGTGGCCAGCAACCCGCACAGACCGAGACATTAAAGACTCTGAGCATTAATGTTGTTGCTTTATTGAGATTAGAATTAACTCTGTCCATTATTTGGGGCCTCAGTCCGCATTCGCTGCTCATGTGTCCCTGGAAGTCACAAGGTAACAACGATTGGGCGTGGCTTCGGAAGCCACTCCTGTCCATCCCATCCTGGTTACTTGTTGGCTTCGAAGTTTATTCAAAGTGAACACAAGAAATCTGGAATACCAACTCACTGAACTTCTTCGCACGATGCACAGAGTTTCTATCCAGATTGCCTGAGTGAATGTCTGGAGGTGTAGGCACCTCGGAATGATTGTGTTAAGCTAGCACTAAGTCCATCCCCCGTCCACCTTTACTCTTTTCTTTACAATAAGGCTTTCAAATAAGTCATGGTTGCACGGCAGTGAAGCATCGGTGTTGAACACTGATGTCACGCTGTCGATAATGATGATGATGATGTAAACAAATTGGTGTTCATCAGAGATACCCACTCTCTCCGTTCGTGTTTAATTTCGTAACCGACGAGATAATGGGACAAACTCTGTAAGGTCTTCAAAACCCAGGTGTTCATGTAGCTTGTGACGAAAACCTTGTTGACCTGGAATATGCAGACGATATCGTTCCCATCTTCAAAGAGGAGGATCAGGCGCAGGTGTTTTTGGACGAACTACTCAAAACCATCTCGTCCTTTCGCATACAGTTTTCGCCCCCAATGTTTAAGGTTATTGTCTTGGAAATATAGTCACTGAACACGCCACTTACAGTCGAGGGAGAGAGATACTCGAATTTATGGAGCGTTTTACGTGTCTTAGAAGCTGCATTAGTTCCGATAGATGGTGTTAGTGTAGTTATTGCAACCCTCGGGTCGCGTTTGCTAAGTCTAGAAAACTATGGCGGTAGGGTGGCATATTTCTAAATCCAAAGGGATGTATGTATCAGGCTACGGTTCGGTTTTGTACTGCTGAGACATGGTCTGTTCGAGCAGCGGAACTGAGACGTCTTCAGGTGTTTGACAGCTGTTGTCTCATGTGGGTTGCTGTCGGAGAATCCGTAACGATGCAAATAGAAAGCGAGTGTTCGGTTGTGTAGCGGGGACTTCTGGTGAAGAATGTATCCAGCGCCAAAAGCTGCGATAGTTAGGTCATGAGTTGCGCATACCGAACCATCGTTTTCCGAAGCGAATGCTATTTTTCATGCCCGTTACAGAGCGGGGGAACTGCGGCGGGGGCCAACCCTTCACCTGGCAGAGGGACATGAAGGAAGTTACAAAAAGTATGGGTGCTACTCGTCTTCCAGGATGGAGTCGGTGTGATCCCCACTGCGCCTGGTTGGGGGTACTGCAAGATAAGCCTGCCAATCGATGTCATTGGCGTTCTTGTCAGCTTTTATCCAGATTGCCTGAATGACTGTGTGGATGTGTATGTACGTCGGAATGATTGTAGTAAGCTAACACTAAGTCCTCTCCCTGTTCACTTGTATTCTTTTCGCAATAAGACTTTCAAATAGATAGTGGTCGTACGGCAGCGAGGTGTTGGTTGAACGCTGATTTTTATGTTGTTGTTGCTGTTGTTGTTAATGATGATGATAATGATGGCGATGATTGAGGACCTTTTGATGAGAGTGGATAATGATGGCGATGATTGAGGACCTTTTGAGCGATGAGAGTGGTCATGCCGGATCCACTTCTACAGCATCCACTTCTTACCGTAGTTGGACGTTTTGGGGACTATTGTGTATCCCTTTAGTCAAGCGGGTGGATGAGTGAAACATATAACTGGTGGATTGGACGCTGGATATACTGTCTGCTTTTGCCCTTCCTCTGACTAGCATCCCAGTTGCGCTTACAGATGCAATCAATTCCTTGCAAGAAACAACGTGACGCGCATTTGAAGCGCGCTTTTGAAGATTAAACTGTACACTTCCAGGATGCTATGGTAACGTGGCCAGCAACCCGCACAGACCGAGACATTAAAGACTCTGAGCATTAATGTTGTTGCTTTATTGAGATTAGAATTAACTCTGTCCATTATTTGGGGCCTCAGTCCGCATTCGCTGCTCATGTGTCCCTGGAAGTCACAAGGTAACAACGATTGGGCGTGGCTTCGGAAGCCACTCCTGTCCATCCCATCCTGGTTACTTGTTGGCTTCGAAGTTTATTCAAAGTGAACACAAGAAATCTGGAATACCAACTCACTGAACTTCTTCGCACGATGCACAGACAAGCTGTCACGACATCAGCTTGAAGTATAACTGCCCAGAGCAGTAGGCTAGAAGCCCATAAAATGGACCTGGGAGACTAATGCTCCATCGGAACGCGTCATAGTGACGTCGATGGGTAACTACTTCAGTCGCTGTTTTGCGCAACGACTTTCTTTTTGTGGTACTCTTCAGTAACTACACAACACTGGACGGAAACAGATTGTACGGTTAGATTGTATGGTTAGATTATGCGACCATGTATCAGATTACAGACCATACTGTAAACTCTCACTAGGACCTGCTTTGTTCAAGAGTCCGTTTTTTGGTGCATGATGCATGATACGGCAGTGAAACATCAGTGTTGAACACTGATGTCATGCTGTCGATGATGATGATGCATGACGCAGATGTAACTAATTCATTTAGTTCGATAGGTCCAACCAGAAGTACTTCTTAACTACATTCACCGGACGCATCGCAGGGCCGTAATTGTACCTCCAAGGTGCTCTGCAGTCTGGAACCACATCATTGGTTGACTCCACCGCAAATACGGTCGCTGGATATCTACTCGGTCCTGGAGACGATAGTTGGCACCCTAATAGACCATGACGAAGACTAAGCTCGCTGATGTTGAGGCTGGGATTTGCCACTTGTCTTAGACCTGACCGCACTTCTTGTTTGTCCCATCGGGTATTAGATGTGTGCCATTGGGTGTGTTCACAGGCTTTCCTGACTGATTGAGGCAAATGGTCCAAGAAAATCGACTAATAGCCACTCTGTCCAAGGAGAAGTGGTGAGTTTCGCACCAACGAACAAAGGCGCGTTAAATGATGATTTAAACATTTTGGGTGCAAACTAAATGGTTCTGGGTCATAGCAGTCACCTTCCACCTCGCCGTGTCCAATAAATGTCGACTTCCTCCTCATCTGAAGTTCCCCGAAAAGTTCAACACTTGAAGGCACAAGGCTTCGGATTCAGACCAACTGTCGCTCTCCTCATTCATAGATGGAATACCCTCTCAACATGTGCCGTGTTTCTCACGTTGTTCGACCGCCCGATTCACTATCAGTCGCATTTTGAAAATGCCCCTACTCAGGGCACAATAACCTACACGAAGAATTTTATTCCTATTGGTAGCTGCTGGCTTCCTGGATAAGTCCACCAACGGCAGACAATTCAGTGGTGGAGCGTGAAACATGTTTTCGACACCAACTGAATACCCTTCCTGCATCAAGTTTGCTCTATATACCTGGCTATCTCAGGAATATTTCACCACCAGAAATATAGCCCCTCACCTCAGACTGTCTAAATGGAACTTTCGCAAGTTGCTGCACCACATCAATGATGACCGCCTCCTTGTCCCTTCCTTCGATGAGTTAGAATTATGCGATTGAAAGCCGATAAATCGACATCGATTGTCATACTTAGTGCTGCGTCCCCTCTTGAAGAACAATGGAATGTGGATCTGGCTGGAAGTTGCCGAAGAAGATTTAATTACTCTGTTTGTTGTTACCATCGTCTCTTGCTTATACTCTGCTACCAGTAGATAGGGATTATTCGCGTGTCTTCTAACCCATTTTTTCTGCATTTCTTCATCTGCCACCCCTATCCTCAAGAGCATTCCAGCTTATGGCTTCTCACACTATGACCACAACTTGACTGAGTGACCGAGCCCTTTGACATGGATAAAAAGAAACTGGACTACTTCTACGACCTCCTAAATTCTACCATCTTATGTCACCAGGTAAGCTATCCTAATTTCTGTATTCGGATTCGCAGAATACAATCACTGGATTGATTCCTTCCTGTCCAAGTAGTTCTCATGCGTGGGTGCGTGACAACACCTATGCATCATTATCAATTTGGGGACTTGCACTCGCCTATCGCAAGCTGCCGGATGTTGACGAAGACCGGTCACGCAGCTACGAGCTGGAAAAGGTAACCCATTTGCATACGAACTATTTCTTGTCCTGTAGTGTGTGATCAAGTTGATGAGAGGGATTTTGGTTTGCTACATGAAGCAAGCAGACAAAGTGGAAACACTCAAGAAGTTTGAAGATCCCAAGCACTCTCTGCATGCGAAGTTTGATGCCAACACATGCAAAACTGTCGTTGGTGACAATGAATGGGGCCATCTTCAGATTGATGCTGTGTCAGTCTATCTCCTGACACTCGCTCAAATGACTGCATCAGGTCAGTTTTGTAACAGTTAGCTTATTTATCCCTCCAGGGATTCGCATCATATGGACTACTGAGGAGGTCGCCTTCATACAAAACCTGGTGTTTTACATTGAACATGCCTATCGAATACCGGTAAGCAACTTAGATCAGATAATGGATTGCTCAGGATTATGGTATTTGGGAGAGAGGCGATAAAACAAATCATGGTTTGCCAGAATTGAATACTACATCCGTTGGAATGGCCAAGGTAAGCTTCCTGTTTTCTTCTGAGTGCAGAGATCATGTTCTTCAATCTTTGTCTACGCTTAGAAGGCTCCCTTTAAACTCGTGTCAAGCTTTCCCATTTCCGTCTTGACAAATGTATCTGAAAAGAACAGTGGAGTTTTCGTTACGGTTTAGCACATTGGTTTCGGTTAGGTGGAGCCGTATTTGTGTTACCAGTGATTCGTTCGATAGCTTCTCGAATACAAATAGATACTGCAACTAATAGCTGGAGTTCCTTCTTGGTCGTGACTCCTTGGAACGGAAATCCAGCCTTGGAAGCTGGTTCGTCCGTTATCATTACCATGTCAAATTGTGTCTGGGCTGAGTAAGAGAACGAATTATGGTTTTGACTTGGATACTTTAATCAGAACGTAGTTGAATAATTTCCATTAGATTGTATCGTGTGATGAGTCCCATAACGATAATAGAATGTATGACTTAATGAGTTCCGGACTTTTAGGTTCTATACCCCTAGTTGTTTGTTGCTTACCGTGTACTCTAGCACGAAGTGCCGTCTCTCTGCCAAAGTATATACTTACGTTACTGATAATAATTATGTGCCCCCAAACATTTGTACACGACACTGACAGCGAGTTTTCTTCCCTTTCATGTAATCCATGTTTATGCAGCCTGACCAATGGCTGTAACCTTGGTGTTGTGGTCGAGCCTCAGTGCTGCAATAACCTCGCGAGGCACATTGGCTGTAGCTTCGTTTCATAAGGTTTAGCAATGTACAAAAAGCAAGGAACAACAGCTTGGCCAAGGGGAGCTAGCAATGGAGATACTACCAGTAGTTCCAGAGACTGAGTGAAATCAAACCCAAACCTCATGCTTGAACACCAGCCAATCAACGTGGTATTTAAACTTATCTACCTGGGCAGTTTTATAAGTTCTTGCAGACTAGCTAATGATGAGGGCATTTCTAGAGTCTGGATTATCATGATAGCTTTTGCTGACCTTCGTTACCTATGGCGTCGGCTTGGTATCAGTTTGTCATGGGCAGAGTGCACACTGTGGTAATTCGGTGCATGTTGCTCATTGGATTAGAAACGTGGTCTCTGCGAACAGAAAACACTCTAAAACTCACTGTTTGAAAGTCCATGCGTCTGAAGTATTGACCAAGTTTGGTGGGAGCATCCAATTATCAATGCTGAAGTGGTTTTAGGGAGAAGTAATAGTCCCATGGTAGAAAAGCAAATTGCGCTTTATAAATTATGGTGGTCAGGCTAATTACTTCACGTGTCACAGGACCGTCTGTCCCACTGAGTTTGTGCGCTCACCCGTTTGCTGACTGAGCTACTGAGAGACGAGTACGTCATGGTCTGGAACTAAACGTGGAAACCCCAAACAGTAAAATCGACCGAGTTGGCAACTGACCTGGTAATCGCTTCATCGATGCTTATTGACACTGGCAGGTATGGTCCAATCACTCATTCGGTGTTTTCTATCAAAGCTATCGCTGCTAAGTTCCTCACCATATCAGGTGACTAGAATGATTCAACATCAAGTAACTGACATGAACACTGTCTCTTATACTTGACTGTCTTCCCGGATCCCCATTTTTCGTTGACCGAAACCATGGCAACCTGAGCTAACACATCCCTGGTACGTGGTTTGTAAATGACTGAGTGTACATGTTCGTATGCTATCAAGAAGCTCTTTGAGCAGTTCTCATAAGTACTTAGTTTATTCCAGGTTGTCTTGTACGGACAACAGTATGTGGTCAACCATGATAGTCCTGGAGTCATGCAAATTACGTTCGCGAAAACTGTACCTTCATGATAAGCCCTAAGAAGAATGAAACTGGTCGTGGACTGTCGAAGAGTTTTCAGCAGCCTTATGAGTTGTGTTCCTTCAAGGCCACGCAGACGCCCTTAATATCGGGTTATTAATTACGGCAATTGCGACCGTGAACAGCTGATTCAGGCCATCTCAAGCCGGTAAGATAGTCCCAATTGTACCCTTTGTGTGAGCTCCGACTGCGGACGGAATTCGAAAGTATTGTGATTTTAGGTACACGCACACGGTATCCTAACGGACTTGTGCGCGATGTTTGATGATGAAATTATTGTTTGAGTTCCGGACCCTGTGTTAGGATGTACTCCGCAAAGTATTCTGTTATTTTCACAGGTTAGCTAACATCCCACATCGAGTGTCCTTGTAAAATCTTACTGCCTCTCAAGATGGTGGTTTGTGCATAAAGTGTGTAGTAGCCACTTTCACCTAGATAGGAACTAAAAGTTGAGTCCGATATAGTCACCACACCTCGAGTACGTTTTGGCGGTAAAAGTTTTGACGCATTTTAATGTCCTCCCCACAGGATCTACGCCCCCAGACATTCCAGGGACGACACACCTATCTCCATCCCAGAACCCTTTAAACTGGATCAATTCAGTTCACTCTCATCTTCCTCTGTATCCCCATCCACCTCTCAGTCAACCAATACATGTTCACGCTTAGTTGGGCTACCTACCTCACGACGCTGAATAAATCAGACGAGAGAGCATTTTTGGCAGTTGCTAATCTCCCTTCCCTAGACTTTATTTAGTTTGCAGCCGACTTCTGGTTGGTTCCACCTATCAAGGTCGTAGCTGTTACTTGGCTTCAATAAAAGGGCGCCACTCGTTGCCTCTGCAATCCCTAGCTTTATAGCACATGTTGTCAAGTCTCAGTACGTTAGTCCAGGTCTGAATGGTTTTACGGAGAAACGATCTGTCGCTATCGAACTGTACTAGCTTATCGTACCCTCTTTCATAAGACTCCTCTGCAAGTTTTCAGCCCACTTGTTACCGCAAATGACCCTGAAATTCACATCCAAGAGTGGGTGCAGAAAAGACACGCATCACCAATTAATACTTTTACAGGCAGAGGGGTTTATCCTTGTCATCAGAACAGTACAGGTGATATTTTCATACATCTGTTAGTAACCTATATTAAACTATTGTACAGGCGCAATACGGTACTCGTAAGGTTGCTGAAAACTCTTCGACTACTGACGACCGGTTTCGTCTTTCTTGGGGATCATCAGGTAAGCCCAGTCCCCGAGTTTTTGTCAATTTTATACTCTACTTGAACCCAAATTGTACGGAATCCATTCTACGCACGTGTGTATACTAATTTGGTTTTAACGTGTGACTCACCTGGAACCTAGCTGAATCTCTCGTTTACGATGTCCTCAATCATCTGAATCTAATGCACCAGGTCGCCTCATTTTACAGCTGGTACGATATTCGAGATATTGCAAACCATTCAGTTGAAGAACATTGTAAACAAGGGATTCATCTGAGTTCCTGGTGATTCTCACGTCAAGACATAAGCTATAATCTATTGTTTTATCGTTCAGGACCTTGCATAAAAGGATCGGCGAAGCCTGCCGTTCAAGCTAGATAGTAATTAAATTCAAACGACGGGGACTCAACCGGAGTTTCAGATAATTACCGCAAATTTTTCTCCATTGATCTCAAAACCTTTTAGTTTGGCATTCTTGCTTGCATATGTGTACAAGCTGCACACGATTTGCAGTTGGTGATAGCGATGATGAAAGTGACAAACAAAACGGGACCTATAGTGCTGCCGGTAGACAAGATTGAATGCCAGTTTCTCGTAATAAATTCCTTCGCAGTTTAATGTGCTGTCTTTGGCCACCATGAATACAGTTACCAGCAGTGATTTCTAAACTTGCATTCTGAAAGTACCCGTAAAATGGTGCCACGCAGTAATCTACTGTGACAGAACTGACGTGGGCTACGTACAGGGATAGCGAAATGTCCAGTACAGCCTATCGTTGGTATCAGTGCCGTTTTGGCTTCTGTTTGGTGGCATCAGCTTGTTTATCCGTACCAGTATCAGTTGACATATCTCGGCTGGAAACTGTATGCATTCTGTACCGTGACTATAGTCGAACTTACCGGCTCGAATATCCGTGGTCTGAGCCCAACCTCGGCATTTCGATTGCTCCTATTTAGGCTTGGGCAACCTGGCAGTATCCCAGCCTTCGTGCTTTTTTAGGTGGCTTGGTAACTATGCACCGAAAGGTTGTTGCAACTGAACGTCAAGTACTCATAGGAGGGTCAAATATCAATGGGGTACACCTCTTTACATAAAGCAAGGTTTTATTATCATTTATTTTTGAAGAGCATGGTCACAAACATAAAAAGTGAGTGCAAGCGATGAATGCGAAAGAGTAACGGGAGTATATGGGAGAAAAGAGAGAAACGTCTCATTCGAAATCATGCCAAGGACAGTGCCAGTCTGATGAGGTGAATCCCAAAGCATGTAAAGATTTTGGTATGGGAACACGCGTCTAAGGACCAACAACTACTACATAAACCCTACACAAACTGCTATGGTGCCCAACAATCAACAAATCCAAGCTGTAACAACCTTTCGGTGCATAGCTGCCATGCCACCCGAAGGAAACACGAGGGTTGGGACACTGCCAGGTTGCGGAAGCATAAACAGAAGTCGAGATGCTGAGGCCGGGTTCGAAACATGAACCTTTCGGTCAGTAAATTCGCGCTCTAACCACTGAGTCATCTCGTCCCCAAGGTAGCTTTCAAGTCAGGCAAGGCAGCAAACTATAAGCAGCATCAGTTTTCATGATCTGGCGTAGAATAAAGATGCAACTGGTGTATCGTCTTGCAGGACGGAACCCAGTTTTTTTCATGGAGTTCAGTCAACCTTTTATAAGATGAGACCAAAAGGCGTCTTCGATTTACGAGCTACCAGGCTATTCCTACTACAGTTTTCACGTTATACTCAGGACTGGAGATAGCTCAATGGTTAAGGCGCCAGCTTACGTACCGGAAGGTCCGTCGTTAGAACCTAACCTCAGTATCTCCACTGCTTCTGCCTAGGCGGTATCCCAGCGCTTGTACCTTCCTCTGTTGGCATGGCAGGTGGGCACCAAAAAGATGCTATGGCTGGACGATTTGATTTGATTCCTCTGTAAGGATAGAGACTACGGTGGATGTGCTCCATTCTTCTGGCACTTTATTTTTACCCCACATAACACCAATAAGTTTAGTCAGGTGGATAAATGGGGATTTTCCGCCTTCTTTGAAGAGAGATTGAAACTAGCCTTCATATCTTGCTATCCCCCCACGTTTTAGGTGGGATATTTTGCACTTCATTTCTTTTGGCGGGTAATTAAGGTTAACATTCCCCCCCCCCCGTACTCAGGGGATGTGGTTCAGAGAGTAATTTTTCAAATAGGCCTTTTTAAAAATGAGTTACTGATCCATCCTGTTCACCTGTTTTCTCCCTGACAACCACAAGTGGTCTTCCTTTGGCCAGTCAATCAAATTAGGTCGATTGTTTCTCGTGGCAAATATTTCTGCATCTCCTGAGCTTTCAATGTTCACCAGAACTCTCGGCTTTTCGTCAGACTCTTCTTAATATTTAGCATTTGGTGGATTTCTGTGCGCTATCGTACTCGTCGACCTGTGATATGAATTTCGTCCTACAAATCAGAACTAGTGATCGTTCTATCGTGTCAGGAAAGTCTGGCAGGTAGCTTTGATCGCCGCCAGCCTGGTTGTTATTGAATTTCGCTATGCTTCATTCACGTGTTCGTCACCAGCATTTTGTTGATTTATTGCAGACAGCAGTTGAGCTAGCCTAAATCGATACTGCCGAATATGATAAACTGACATATTTATTGGTGAGTCGCTCGCACTACGGCCTGGTAGAGATGAAGTTGCGTTCACCAGAAGAAGCGACAGTTTTAAATTGTAGCCCTCATCCGTGTCTGATACCAACGTGATCCAGTTGAGTGCATAATTGGTTTTCCACTTCGTGATTGCTGGTTTAAGTGGTGCGAATCCATATGTTGGAATATCAGGCTATTCAGATCCAGCTGATGGTCAGAGCACACCTGGGGGCGTCGTTGTCCGTATTTTGTGAGGTGAATATCGACTTCGCATTGACTGCTCAGGCGTGGCTCCAAACAGCTTGGATTATTGACTTGGGCATTCATACCACTGGGATGGATGACCGTATCAGTGTTCCTTGTCTAACGAATCTGCCTGGATAAATCTCGATAAAAAGTGTCCATCTCAGCGTCCGTTGGGGCATATGTCGAGACTACAATTAAGAGCCAAGCTTGATTCAGCTGAATAACCGAACTGTGCTCACTGAAATCCGAACCAGCAAAGCGCGTTCAGCTTTGAGGCTGAATATAGCACATTTCACGACTTGTCTTTTCTGGAACACCGGACACACAAAGAGTTAACTATGAAGAAACTGAGTTCGTTCTTGATGCCTTATGATGCATGACCGCACCTGAATCCTACGCGCTTGTCTCAGAGACAGCGTGCATCAATTTTAGGGGAATGTATGCTCTCGGCAGGCATTGTCTGTCTGATAATTTGACATAGGGTAAAGAAGTTGGAAGCTCCTTTGCAGAAGGAATCTCGTGGATGTATCAAAGCATTATTTTGTTTATTCATAATGGGAAATGGGTTGGATAAGACACACAGATTAGATAACTGACGATTAAAGATCAGCGACGTTTTCTGATAGGTTGGAAGGAAATTTTGAAAGATCACTGCTGAACATAAAACATTGAGGGCAAGTGGTACTTCGGACTCGCCCGGGTCAATCAAGAGGGCTTATTTTTCGTATATCCCGTTTTGAGGCTTGGACGAGAGAGGGGTCTCGTTCGAAAGCCCTGTCTCCATCCTCTCACCCAAATGTTTAACCCGTCGGGAAGCGGAGCCGACGATTAGGCAGATTTGCCTGCTTGACTACAGGGCGCAGGGTCCAGAACACAGTCCACTCATCATCCTGCGTGCTGTAAATGCTTTTGGAGCTGTATTGCGTACTCGATAGGTTTTGATTGTATTTCGACCGTATTGGATAAGTGGCCTGTGGTCACTGTCAACATCTGGGCGATGGTAGTTTGCGGTTTTTGGGACGGACTTCCTCTGACCCTCGCAACACATGATGAGCTGACAGACGAATAATGGATAGGCTGGACACTCCAGGTGCCTTCTCGATCATTCGGTTAAGCATCCACCATCGACTCCACTCAGTTCATTACTAACCTTCATGTCATAGACTGAGTCACCTACCCAATTTGAAACGGCTACCCAAAGGCAAGGAACCCCTGGAAGAAAAAGATCACGGTATAAGCACTCAACTTCTGCTTGATTGTTGTTTTGAAAACCTTCCCAATCCAGTTTTGTTCCATTTCGTCCGTTGCGATGTTTCCGGCAGACTAGGACATTTCTTCAAACACCAAAGAAAAGGTATACGGCCGTTTGTAAGAACCACTGAGAAATCGTTCTGATTGATGGCGCAACGAAGGAAGCGCTACACTACTGTTGCCTCGTCTGAAGCAAGCAACAATAAAATAGCCGAATTGAGGGTGTTTCCGACCAAGGAGTAGCCGTTTATTTATTTATTTATTTAATTTATTTATTTATTTACGCTGTGTCGCACTTTAAAACATCAGTTCAGATTCCAAAATTCAACCGCAGTACTTCGTGTGCATTTTGGATCTGGTTGAAACAATCACTGATCCGTCATAAACACTGGCGACCTTAATCAGGGGGCGGGTTTTACCTGGTTTTCAGTTTGTCTCAACTGAATGGGCCACAGATCTCGGATACACCAATGAAGTTGCCTTTTTGAGGATTGACACACCCCAGCTGCATCGCTTCTTTGCACTCTTCTTTGATAGGCTCACCATATTCAATACGATTCCGAACTAAAATTAAAACAAAGCTCCGCGAATGCCACGCTGCTATTCTTGTGAAGTCCGGCCCGTCCAAGTCGCCGCTCTTCACAGGTTTGGTTGTCACTTTCTTGGACTTATAGTGAGTGTCCTAAATGCATGATCTTCAGGCAACGCTACTTCATCATTTAGCATCTTTCCGACATTATTCGGTGCAGGCGCTTCAAATTGTTCGGACCCGAGGTGCTCGAGACTCCAAGAGGATGAAAATATTGATTAGTACAGCGGATGTGTATTCGACCCCGGGGAGTGTCGTTCAGTTTGTTTAGGTGCTGAATTCTTTATACCAGTGGCCGTTTTGTGTCTCTGTAATCCAGTTTTTCCCATTAGAATGGATAATGGATTTGCTTCCTTGTGTTACTGTAGAATTGGAAAGTTTTAATGAAGATTTCGTCCTGTAATGGAAGCCAATCTATGCTGAAAAGCAAAGAAGCCCTGTACAGTTGTTTCATCCTTATTGGGGATCATTAGAAGTGCGCACCTCATGTATTGCCATGGAGTCTCGAACCCGCGACCCTTCGGCGAGTAGTTTAGAGTTTAACCGTTCGGCCGCAAACACGGAACAGCAACATTACACCACTGGTAACATAAGGTCATGATTCGAGTCTGTGTTAAAATCCTATGAGGCTCCCAGTGGTTAAACCGTCACTACTCGTTTGGGTGAAGCATTTATTTGCGTTCCATGAGGGGAACCATGGATAAAACAAGAAAAGTAAATTAATGAGGGGACATAATCTGTGTTGCATGGTTTTGTGACCAATGTGTATGGTGTAGATTGGTGCGTTGGAACCTGTTCAGCCACCAATCCAGGCTGTTCCTGCCTCTTTGGGATCATGTAAGTAATAAGCAACCAAATGGAAGCCATCTGAATGGATAGGCGGTTGTCGCCATTCGACAACCGTTACCGGAACGTGCAAGTGAACAAGTGAATCCTGTTCATAGTGTCATTACTTTATTCGCTACCCATACGGGCTTCTTGCTTTGAGCACCTGTTGCCACTCCGCCAGAAAAGAACATCCCTCTAGCATGTTGAATCGATCCTATCATTTGTTTGTTTGTTTGTTTGTTGTTTGTTCCATTATCTTGTTTTTTTTCTACTCCGAGGATTGACCCCATATTAAGTATTCCATTTGTGCGGGTAGACTATAACGTGACTCAGGCAAGCTTCGCACCACTTCGTTACTTAGCGCTACGTGGCCAGTTGACAGCGTCAGGTCATAAAACTCGATTGTTTGGATTTTTGAACCACCAACAATCTATTTGAGTTGGACGGCAAGCAGTAAGGGCGTCAGGACTGTGCTAGCTTGTATAGTTGTATTTTGGTGCATTTTGACGTTCATTTCAGAATAGGTGGATATTTGATCTAGGGTTACATGTTGCTTTCCTTGGTCTACGGTCGATAACACCCGCACCACCTGAATCAGTTAGGCTTACTCACCACCCTCAGGCTTGATGTTGCTACTTTAGACGGTTCTGATCGAGCAAGTACATTCTTCGTCTGGGAAATTTCAGGTTTCGCTACCTACAGAACTGATGTTTTGCCACCTCGGTGTCTACCCGTTTGGTGTTCTGACTTTCAGCTGCCATGAATATGTTCGGAGGTTGTCAGCCGGCCGAGACCCGTATGTCGCTGTCGTACGCCAAACTGTCTGTCATTCGAAAAAGCCACCGGGAAATGAGACTTGAAATTTTCTGTTAGGTGACTTTAATCCCCCAGTTGAAAGTAAAAATTTGTGGCCTCTGATCATGTTGATAATGTTCAAGATTTCAATACCCAAAAGAAAACAACAACTAGGAGTGTGTTTGGGCTATTTTGCTCTTCCAGTATGGGAGGAACACGTACCGTACCTTGAAGCTCCCGATGATATGTTTCACATAGCTGTTCAGTGATTGTCACTTCCGCTGGATTGGAAAGTAGGTTGTATGACTAAGAGGGACCGTTTCACCTATGTTGCCGATCCCTCTGTACTCTGTGCTGCGTTTCGGCAAAGGTCCGTTGCTTACCGTTGCTGAACGGTCATGGAATCAGAAATTCGTATGTATGACATCCTTAGGGATTTCTGCTTCCTCACGCGTGTTATTTCAATCTCTACAACGTTATCTGTGCTATATTCAGGTTGGTTATCCAGAGCTCGAATACATCAAGCCATTTACCTGGTATGAAAGATGAGGTCAGGTAGTTCGAACTTCACTCATTGCATGGTATGGTTAACTCGAACGACGTGCTTAATGGGATCGGTCGGTGGTACTCTCAGTTGCTCTTACGAACCGCAGAAGCTTGGTTGTATCCCATTTGGTTTATTTGAATAAAAATTATCATCGATCATTATCCCCTTTGGTTCCCATATCTTGTGTTAATCAGCACATTGACCTGAAGGCGATGAGGCAAAAATCATTCGAGGCCTGTTGACAAGGCGCGGCTGTCTTAAGTATACTGGGAAGCTTAGCATCCTAACATCAGTTCCGCCCATTTAGGGCTGGTTAAAAACAATCGTGCCTGGGACATGGGCGGCATAATCGTATTTCCGTAGGTTTTTGTCAGTCTGTATGTCGTACCTTGTGCTGTGAGACGAAAGCATCCTCCTGTCGCTAATTGTGACCAAATTCTCTTAATTGCACTCCATGTGTGAAAGCGTGACTGACAGGTAAACCAGTAGTTTGAATACGATTTCCCCCTATTCTTCTCACTTGCTATCGTATTTCGCATTCTGTAGCTGTGTGAATCGCTTGACGAAATCCGGAACTCATTCATTTACCTACTCAAGCTTGAAGTGTTATTCTACATAAGCAAATTTGTTTTATCTCTCATGACAGGCTGCATTGGAGGCTATGACCGATCTTGATTTGTTTGGTGCTGATGGTAGTCCTCTATCCACAATTCATGTTTTCCCCGACGAGACGCAACAATGCAACACGGTTCTGGAAAGTGTTCTACCTCGCGAATCCAACTCAAAAGAGACGGATGCCGGTCTGCTCTGTATCATAACCTACCCTGGCTTCGCCATCACGGATGAACAGCTGAGTAAGCAGACGCGTGACACGATAGTTCAGAAGCTTCTTGGCAGGTAAGCAGTGTGGACTGAATGACTCAATCGAGTGAAATTATAATGACAGTCGTCTAGCTTTAAAACACTTTCAGTATGAAACTGCCACGCAACCTCAAAAGGTTTCCTGAACATGGTAGCGATCGAGACGCCGATGTTGGGTTCGAACCACGGACCTTCCTTGTCCGTCAGTTCGCGCCATAACCACTGAGCTACCTCGAGTTGGTTTGTGACTTGTAGACAAACCTGAGCTTTCTTAGCTCATGAATTTCAAGTTTACTGGTGTAATCCCTGGTGAGTGACTTGCACAAAAATACGCTGGCTTGGAAAAGCCAGCATGAGGATCAGGTGTCTTTGAGATTTTCTGGTTCCCTCATGTGATCCATAACGCTATTTATAGTAGTCGAGACGGACATGTTGGTGATATTTTTCTTCCCAGTTTGTGTTTGTTTTCGTAAGTTTGGCTTGCCAAAATTTTCCCCGTGAGACACTGCGTGCACCTCAACTTGGTCATAACTAGCATGGTGTGTATATCCGGATTACCTGTCAGAAGTCACAATGATTCTGTTACAAAGTTGAAATACTCCCAGCGTGTCTCTGGACATTGGAACCAATTTTTGTATAGTGCCTAAAAGACATTTCCGTACAAGTCTCAGTTTCCCAAGCGTCCACAATAATGTGCGTCATTGCACTATCCGATAAATTCCTGGAGGTAGAGGTCAAGTTGAACAGTCAAGCCTTTTTGGTCTGTATCATTGATTTGAGTACATTATCCTCAGTATATTGGGTGGCATCAAATGGTGCTTGCAGCAAGCATCGCAAGAGTATCATCCATAGATGTGGTCTGTGATTGCTTTTTTACAAAATGGAACTGCTTTGTGCTGGATCGGAAAGCGCTTCTGTACCGAAATAAGTCAGGCAAGCCCAAGACTATACAAAAGGACACGGGGGCGAGGTTGGAAGACATCAAGTTGCTTTACACCCTGCCGCTTGGCTGTAGACTCCGTCAATCGTCGTCACTGGTACTCGTGACATCGATTTCTTCCTATTGACAGGACTTCTGGAATTGCTCGTGCTGCCCATCTTTGTTTTACAAATTGCCAACGGACCCTTATAAAACTGCTTAACCTGACCCTTCTCAAGTCTATGTTCATCATCCAGCCGCGACTATGTGACTTCTTTTCAGCGTTTTATCTCATTGACTTCGATAAATTTCGTAATAGATAAAATTGTACTTTTGTCGGACACCACGAAGAGCTATGAAAACCCCGAACCGGCTGAAGGTGACCTCGAAAACAGAGAGGTGATGAAAGAATACGAACTCTGCCCATTGTGCCCATTATCGCCCCCTCATTATGTGGAAAAATCACATCTCTGTTAGGACTTACAACTCGCAGAAATTTCTTGAATATTGTAGTTATTTTGCTTCAAGAAACCTGCCCTCATACTGAGATTAATGGTGGTGTCATTACACTTGGTGATTACGGTTTGTTTCCAAATTCCGTGCTACAGCCTGCGGCGTTGTCAGATAAGTTAACAGGAAATATTGTTATACTAAAGTTCTTAAATTTCTTTCAGCTTAGGGATGCTGTTTACTGGTAGAGTGCAATTCCCACTGCATAATACAGTAAAAAAGTATTGCATGAATGACTTTGTAAGCGCTCTACTAAGTGCGGTTTTGGGTCATACCTGCTTGTGTTTCAAGCCATAAACAATCATTATCCGGTCAGTATGAGTATAGCGTACCATTTAGCTGCGGGCGAGTCACCAATTACTTTAGAGCTTCGTGAGGTGCACATTGCTGATGCTTTTGAACAAGCGTTCAACAGCTGTGCAGTTATTCTGGAATCTTCAGTATTTGATTGGCTTTGCCTGCAGGGTAAAAGCCAGATGATGTTGATGCCTCATTAGATGCCTTTGGTCTGGTACATATGACCCGTTAGCTTGCTTGCGGGTTAATTCACCCGATTTGCTGTTGAACTGTTCATTGTTTCTGTCGTCTAGTTTCTGCATTGCCATCCTGTCAGGTGAACCTTCAACCGGTTGCTGAAAACTATCTTTGAATCTTCATGGAATCTGGTTGAGTATCCCTCAGTAGGCCGTAGATCTTTTATGTGAACTTAAACCAGCAGCCTCACTAGGTTGTACCCGTCAAACCTGTGAACTGTTGTGGTTTTTTGCACGAAAAACCCTGTTTTTGGTCCTCATTCTATAACTGATCGATAGATTGTTTTTCACGTCATCCACTCCTTAACTGTGTTGTTGCATATGTTTGTGGAGGTGCGAATGCACATGATGGTTCTCTCCCTATTCGAAATGTCACAGATATGGCTGTCGTCGGTTTATTCGTGATGGATTCCGCACTGCCCGTGAAGATCCAAATCGCCAGTACTACGAACCTTGGGAACTACGTATGTTTGAGGGCATCGAATGTGAGTGGCCAATGTTCCTTGCCTGGCTGTTGCTTGACGCTGCTTTTCGCGAAGATTACGACGATGGTGATCGGTATCTCCAAATGCTCCAGGACGTGGTGGTGCGAGAGGTATGCAACCGGTAACGCTTTCCGTGCCTGCGTGTACTAGTATACCGTTGCACAAGCTCGGTCACCACTGTCATTGTGCGAATTGCTAATCTTGTTCACAATTCAGATTCTATAAGGTATATCCCTCTGGTAAGCAGGTACCTCCTATAGAGTCTACAACAAGCGTCCCGCGTCAACCGCGATCTGCTGGACGATCTCTCTGAGCCGGAATGCGACGCCCGCCTCCATGGTGGCTTCTCTTAGGAGTGATCGCTGTGCCCAGTCGTTTATCTGAATAAATTAATTATGAACTGCTCAGTGCTGTTTTGACTAGTTGATTAATCCGTTTAATACAGACAGACATATCCCAGTCATCTCGCTTCTTATGAAGTGCTTGACGGATATGCGCTGGAAAGTTATCACAGTTGGTTGTTCTCCTTTGTGGACTATGACCTTGAAGTCACCTAAAAAGTGCTTATCCAGTTGAAAATTTAGCTCCGCCCCCCTACCTCATTTTCTGTGAATTCACCACCTGGGTGATTTACGCTCTTTTTTACCTGACTTAGCAATGCACTGGATGCCCTTACACGGTGATCGTCAGTGGGGCTTTCAGCTAACAATTCAGGTCGGGCACAAGCTATACACCGGCTTAGACACGTGTGTGCTAGCAGTCCATTCTGCTTGTGAATAGAGGTGCACCAAATCGAATCTGGTTCACGGTACTATTGGCCTGACTGCAACAAAGAGCTCCAGTGAATTGGAACTCCATAGGGAATTCAGGAGATTACTTGGAAAGGTATCGTTTTTTTTATTTATGGAAGTGGGATGAGAAATGACAAGATCAGTTGAGACCACAGTACTTCAACTTTCGACTGATTTTTCGATGGACCGAATCTACACTGTTCTTTTTGCGGAACCACGGTTTTTCCTAGATAAATCAGAATATTTTAGTTTTTACTTTTTGTGGAGAAACGGCCACCATGAGTCGACTCACTTTTGACACCAACTCAATTGTTCCACGTTGAGAATTCTGACTTGGAAACAGGTGAGATTCAGCTGGTTCTTATCGGGATTATTCGGAAACTATTCAGTTCCATTGTCAAGGTATGAATAAGCTGATTGTATCAGTGGGTCTGGTTTCAAGACGAAACTGAGCGGATAACTGTATCCCAGACAGCTTGCAGAAAAAATACTATTCCGTATGAAAACATTCGTTGCATACCTTCTTTGTAACTGACTCGTTAGCTAGTGTGGCAGCAGTTCCTTTCCAGTCTTTGTGTAGTGCGGCTTTTCTCCTCAAATAACCATCCTTTTACTCACTCAGCTATTTCAACGCCACCCTCAATTGATGAATTCGCTTTACTTTCCGACACCATCAGTCTTCTGTCGCTTGTGAGGGTTTCAACGCATGGGAGAAACCAATGTGTCGTCGGACCAGTGAGGCAACCTCCTTGAGCAACACCATGACTAATGTGCTGATGCCAGAGACGTATGCCGTCCCAGTCGATCGGATCGACGCTGAATTGGCCAATCCACACTCACAGGACCGAGACGTCAAAGGAGCACTACCACATATATGGGGACAGTCGTTGTATATCCTGGCACATATTATTTACGAAGGCCTCCTGTTACCCGGTGAGATTGATCCGCTGGGCCGACGTTTGGTAAGTTCAACCTTGGCGCATCTATGTACTGTCATGAAACTGGTTTACTTATTCACTGAAAAACCTGTTCATTGCAACTGATGAATATCTGGTTTGAAGCATATACTAATCTGTGCATCAAAAGACGCATATTTCGGTGACATCTTTTCTTTGTTGTTCGCCCCCCAAGCGCTGACGGCTTGCATCTAATTCAGCCCGACTTCTGGTTCTACCAAAGTTTTGATCCACCCATTCTGCAATCGGTGCGCTGTTCGTGCTTACCATCCACCGATGGTCACCGATAGCAGTATCCTAAACTTAAGGCAACTCGCATAAAAACCGTCAGTATGTAATGTGTCCTCAAATAAAGGAGTGTGAAAACTAAAACTTTGTACAGCTTTACCCAGTGGCCAACTTTCTCATGTTAGCCACGGAGCCGACATACACTTCACTCAGGTAATACGTGTGGCCTTGGATATTGACGGCGCATTAAAATCCAGAGAGGATCACGACTGGAGCTCTCAATAAGATACTAGATCATTCGGCTGCCTAACTGCCATGCCACCAGAAGGAAGCACAAGGGCTGGGATACCACCATGTTGCCAAAGCCTAGACAGGGAAATTCGAGAGGTAGAGGTCGGTTTCGAACCACGAACCTTCGAGTCAGTAATTTCGCGCTTGAGCCATCTCGACCGTAATTCAGCGACAGTCGCTGTAATACTCTCCCCCAAGGAATTCGCTGAGAACGTGCAACATTGTCCGGCTAATCACGAGACTGAAAGACACGTGGCAGCCGGAGTTCGAAACGCAAGCTGTTGTGTCTTCCCNTATGTGCTTGTACACTTTAGTACCAGGCTTTGGTGAGATTCAGCAGTTTATCTGGCATGCTACCAGCCTTCAAGGTAGGATAAGGGGTGAGATGACTCAGTGATTAGAGCGCGAATTTACCGACCAGAAGTTCCGTGGTTCGAACCCGACATCTGCCTCTCGACTTCCCCTGTGTAGACTTGGGCAACCTGGCAGTATTCCAACCCTCGTTCTTCCTTTGGGTGGCATAGCAGCTAGGCACCGGAAGGGTGTGACAGCTGAACTATTATTGTTTATTCGTCAAGGTAGACTAGAAATATTCCTTATCGACGCATGTTACACATGTCAATGAGGTAAGCGGTGGTTGGTTACTGAAAATTGTAGCGACGTTTCAAAATGCGGCAATCTTTTCCCGGACAGAATCCTCCCTTGGTTCGGTCTGACATGAGACCTGTTTTTCCTGAAGCGACACAGCACCAGTAAAACAAAACACTGACTGCCATTCTACCACATTAAAAACTCGGCATTTCTCACACCTTTCGGTCATCCTTGAGTATCGGAGTAGTATCGAAAGCGTCTCTTACGGACGGCACCGCAGCATAAGCTGAGCTTTGTATTTGGGAGTAGCACGGGAATTTATCCACGATCAACGCCTCCGAGCTCAAAAGACACTTACTGTGCACAGTGCCTTGCCCTCACGCTAGGTCATCCCGCGCCGCCTTGTAAGTCAGACCTTGAAGTCAAAGGCTTTGGAGGGGATACCGGAAATAAGTCCCTATTAGCAGGCACAGAAGTCACCTCCCGGCGCATGACGCTGACTGTAAAGAAAAGAAAACACATCTTTCCTGGTTGAGGACGAAGGAGACAGGACTAAGAGTCGATATCCTCTTGTTGAAAAAGAACTCAAAGGCTACAGGACAGACGTCCATGCACCCGACAGGACCAGGCTGGCTGATCAAGGAAAACTAGTGGGGGTGGCTTTGACTGCACCTTTGAAGCTCTAATGCAAAGGCTGGTACATAACCAACACCCAAGCACACCCGAAAGCCAGTGGTTCTGAAGACGGACACATCCAATCCTGGACAGAGACGAGATTGGTTTGGTGCGAATGACTTCGCCTCCGTTACAGAGAAGAATTTGACGTTTGTCAAAACGATCGGAAATCTCACAAATGCACTGGCCCAAAATCCAACTAAAAGCACTAAAACCTCTATGGACGAAGGACACAGCAGCAACTCTATATCGGGAACGAAATCGAGGGAAGACGGACCGCGAAATCATCTGTGCACAGCAGACAACATTATGGCTCGTATCCTGCTGCTCAACCGACTAGTCGCTGACATTATTGAGGAAGATGTTCTTGAATAGCAGTATTAATAATAAAATAAGTAATAATTGTTCAGCTGTAGCAACCTTTTAGTGCCTAGCTGCCATGCCAGCGGAAGCAGACACGAGGGCTGGGTTACTACCAGGTTACCAAAGCCCAGACAAGAACAATCGAGATAGTGAGGTTGGGTTTGAACCACGGACCTTCCGGCCCGTAAGCTGGCGCCTTAACCACTGAGATATCTGGAACCCCGTTGGGGGCAGTGTAGATCTTGGAGTAATCGAATTACCATCGACCTATTTTTTGCCGCAAAGCAAATCCAAGTGAAATGTGAACGGAATCAACCTCTCTGTGAGCTGTTTATGGGCTTCAAGCCATCGACTTATTGAACACAGAAGCAGTTTGAAGTACCCTACGAAAGCTTAGCTGTTCGGACATATATGTCAACCTGATCGAGGCCTCACACTGAGATAAAGGCTCCGGTTCGGAATTGCGCGACTACCTTGAACGAGTTCGAAATCGACACCAGAGTGAAGCAGGGCTGTGTTCTTATCCCAGCCCTATTTAACAACCATCTTCAACCACCACCCCCGTTGCGAAAGTCGTGTACCAATGCAATACTGTTTGGATTGTTATTTATTCAGTTCAAAGCATGTTCTTTCCAGAACGCCGCTGTGCGAGTTCCATAGCTGTATGCTACTGTTTGCAGAATAACCCTTATGTTGGCATTCTGATGCAGAAGTACAGTGACTTGTTACGCCGTTCGGCTCAGCGACATCTCACTTTGGATTAACACTAAAATATTTGTCTTTTATCAGCCTGGTCCGCGGATTCAACATAAGGCAACCAAATAGTTGTGAGATAGCGTAGTGCACAAATTTCCGCCAGCATGGCAGTACAACATCCATATTCCTGGTTCCTGATAAAAGTACAAATTGGCAATCTGTCAAATACGGGTGGATAAGGTTCGTTCACTGATGTTTAGCCAGGTGGCCGTTGATCACCGAGCTTGGCTATTAGCTTGAAAGGTTTTCGTCACCATTCGAAGAGGCATCATCGTTTACACTCTCGGATGTGACATAGGCTCAGTAGCATATCAATCCCACAGGTGACTCACCTGAGGCCCAGCCGAATCTCTCGCGTATGATGTTTTACGTCTATGCAAAGTACCGAAAATGTTTTCATCCGATCGGCCAATTTTTATATTTCTACTGTAACCCTATTGGTCCGTTCACAGTTTGTGTTGCATTGTGGTCTGCATCTCTCGTATTCGACTGGTTTGATGTTTGGGTTCTTTTTGAGGGCTTTAGGCCCCACCACACAAAGTGGATAATATTGTATCAGTAGTAACTGTGCCTACTAGCCTTCCAGTGCTGCAATTAGCATCGCAGACTTTTTACATAGATGCTAAAAGACATTGTGGCCACTAGCTCCGGTCGTTTCAGTCATCCCTGAACTTCAAAAAAGATAAATGGTGGTGGATTATGCTTTTGTCACTCGTACTCTTAGACTATGTACTCTGCCTGTCAGTCATTCCCGGCACTGGCGCCTTTAGGAGTTCCCCTTTTCGTTCAGTGAATTTTTTCTTGGTCTTTTAATCATAACAAGAACTGCTCGTCTCACAGTCTATGAATTATGTCCAGTTGCACCTCAACTGCTCCTGTCTAAGTTTGGACAACTTGAAAGTACCTCAGCCCCCGCTCCTTCTTCGAGTTGCATGGCAGCTAGGCACCGAAAGTGTCTTAAAGCTAGACAGTCATCTTTATATATATATATATATATATAT
>NW_008751657.1:1946240-1979867 GCF_000715545.1 Opisthorchis viverrini | reverse complement strand
GTAGGATAAGGGGTGAGATGACTCAGTGATTAGAGCGCGAATTTACCGACCAGAAGTTCCGTGGTTCGAACCCGACATCTGCCTCTCGACTTCCCCTGTGTAGACTTGGGCAACCTGGCAGTATTCCAACCCTCGTTCTTCCTTTGGGTGGCATAGCAGCTAGGCACCCGAAGGGTGTGACAGCTAAACTATTATTGTTTATTCGTCAAGGTAGACTAGAAATATTCCTTATCGACGCATGTTACACATGTCAATGAGGTAAGCGGTGGTTGGTTACTGAAAATTGTAGCGACGTTTCAAAATGCGGCAATCTTTTCCCGGACAGAATCCTCCCTTGGTTCGGTCTGACATGAGACCTGTTTTTCCTGAAGCGACACAGCACCAGTAAAACAAAACACTGACTGCCATTCTACCACATTAAAAACTCGGCATTTCTCACACCTTTCGGTCATCCTTGAGTATCGGAGTAGTATCGAAAGCGTCTCTTACGGACGGCACCGCAGCATAAGCTGAGCTTTGTATTTGGGAGTAGCACGGGAATTTATCCACGATCAACGCCTCCGAGCTCAAAAGACACTTACTGTGCACAGTGCCTTGCCCTCACGCTAGGTCATCCCGCGCCGCCTTGTAAGTCAGACCTTGAAGTCAAAGGCTTTGGAGGGGATACCGGAAATAAGTCCCTATTAGCAGGCACAGAAGTCACCTCCCGGCGCATGACGCTGACTGTAAAGAAAAGAAAACACATCTTTCCTGGTTGAGGACGAAGGAGACAGGACTAAGAGTCGATATCCTCTTGTTGAAAAAGAACTCAAAGGCTACAGGACAGACGTCCATGCACCCGACAGGACCAGGCTGGCTGATCAAGGAAAACTAGTGGGGGTGGCTTTGACTGCACCTTTGAAGCTCTAATGCAAAGGCTGGTACATAACCAACACCCAAGCACACCCGAAAGCCAGTGGTTCTGAAGACGGACACATCCAATCCTGGACAGAGACGAGATTGGTTTGGTGCGAATGACTTCGCCTCCGTTACAGAGAAGAATTTGACGTTTGTCAAAACGATCGGAAATCTCACAAATGCACTGGCCCAAAATCCAACTAAAAGCACTAAAACCTCTATGGACGAAGGACACAGCAGCAACTCTATATCGGGAACGAAATCGAGGGAAGACGGACCGCGAAATCATCTGTGCACAGCAGACAACATTATGGCTCGTATCCTGCTGCTCAACCGACTAGTCGCTGACATTATTGAGGAAGATGTTCTTGAATAGCAGTATTAATAATAAAATAAGTAATAATTGTTCAGCTGTAGCAACCTTTTAGTGCCTAGCTGCCATGCCAGCGGAAGCAGACACGAGGGCTGGGTTACTACCAGGTTACCAAAGCCCAGACAAGAACAATCGAGATAGTGAGGTTGGGTTTGAACCACGGACCTTCCGGCCCGTAAGCTGGCGCCTTAACCACTGAGATATCTGGAACCCCGTTGGGGGCAGTGTAGATCTTGGAGTAATCGAATTACCATCGACCTATTTTTTGCCGCAAAGCAAATCCAAGTGAAATGTGAACGGAATCAACCTCTCTGTGAGCTGTTTATGGGCTTCAAGCCATCGACTTATTGAACACAGAAGCAGTTTGAAGTACCCTACGAAAGCTTAGCTGTTCGGACATATATGTCAACCTGATCGAGGCCTCACACTGAGATAAAGGCTCCGGTTCGGAATTGCGCGACTACCTTGAACGAGTTCGAAATCGACACCAGAGTGAAGCAGGGCTGTGTTCTTATCCCAGCCCTATTTAACAACCATCTTCAACCACCACCCCCGTTGCGAAAGTCGTGTACCAATGCAATACTGTTTGGATTGTTATTTATTCAGTTCAAAGCATGTTCTTTCCAGAACGCCGCTGTGCGAGTTCCATAGCTGTATGCTACTGTTTGCAGAATAACCCTTATGTTGGCATTCTGATGCAGAAGTACAGTGACTTGTTACGCCGTTCGGCTCAGCGATATCTCACTTTTGATTAACACTAAAATATTCGTCTTTTATCGGCCTGGTCCGCGGATTCAACACAAAGCAACCAAATAGTTGTGAGATAGCATAGTGCACAAATTTCCGCCAGCATGGCAGTACAACATCCATATTCCTGGTTCCTGATAAAAGTACAAATTGGCAATCTGTCAAATACGGGTGGATAAGGTTCGTTCACTGATGTTTAGCCAGGTGGCCGTTGATCACCGAGCTTGGCTATTAGCTTGAAAGGTTTTCGTCACCATTCGAAGAGGCATCATCGTTTACACTCTCGGATGTGACATAGGCTCAGTAGCATATCAATCCCACAGGTGACTCACCTGAGGCCCAGCCGAATCTCTCGCGTATGATGTTTTACGTCTATGCAAAGTACCGAAAATGTTTTCATCCGATCGGCCAATTTTTATATTTCTACTGTAACCCTATTGGTCCGTTCACAGTTTGTGTTGCATTGTGGTCTGCATCTCTCGTATTCGACTGGTTTGATGTTTGGGTTCTTTTTGAGGGCTTTAGGCCCCACCACACAAAGTGGATAATATTGTATCAGTAGTAACTGTGCCTACTAGCCTTCCAGTGCTGCAATTAGCATCGCAGACTTTTTACATAGATGCTAAAAGACATTGTGGCCACTAGCTCCGGTCGTTTCAGTCATCCCTGAACTTCAAAAAAGATAAATGGTGGTGGATTATGCTTTTGTCACTCGTACTCTTAGACTATGTACTCTGCCTGTCAGTCATTCCCGGCACTGGCGCCTTTAGGAGTTCCCCTTTTCGTTCAGTGAATTTTTTCTTGGTCTTTTAATCATAACAAGAACTGCTCGTCTCACAGTCTATGAATTATGTCCAGTTGCACCTCAACTGCTCCTGTCTAAGTTTGGACAACTTGAAAGTACCTCAGCCCCCGCTCCTTCTTCGAGTTGCATGGCAGCTAGGCACCGAAAGTGTCTTAAAGCTAGACAGTCATCTTTATATATATATATATATATATATTAGTTGCTTATTTATCTTACAGACCTTTCATAAAGGATCTTCCGCCCAGATCTCACGTTCAAGTACCGTCAGTCAAATTTCAAAGATTTAATTGACCTCTCGGTGATTGCGCTTGCATCCTATATTGGTTCCAGCAAGCCAAGCACTTAGGTGGTGAAATTCAGACCTTTCATAAAGGATCTTCCGCCCAGATCTCACGTTCAAGTACGGGGCGTCAAATTTCAAAGATTTAATTGACCTCTCGGTGATTGCGCTTGCATCCTATATTGGTTCCAGCAAGCCAAGCACTTAGGCTGTTGGTGAAATTCTCTGTCATTTTTTTCGCGTTTTGATGTGACTGCATCCAGAAACTGCATTCCTTAATATAAGCGAACGGTACGAACCTTATGGTCGATCTGGTGTGTCTTCCACTTTTGTCAATTGTCACCGACTCTGTGTTTTTTTCGATTGTGATATACGTGCCATACGTAAACAGCATCATCGTATTTTTCTCTCCTTTTTTCCACCCACAGTTAACGCAGCCCAAACCGGATCTATCGGTTCAAGTGGTTCTGGTTGCTGAAGATGACTCCATGAAATGCACCTTGCTTGACCATCTAATCGATGCGCAAACGTTTGCGGAAATTTACAATGAGGCGGGAATTCATATTTACCCGGCCAAGGTGCTCAGTCAACTGTACAAGCAGTTGGGTAGGTTGCCTCCTGAACGTTGTCGCTTTTCAGTAGACTGTGTGGCCTGTTCAGCGATGGGTTAGGATGACCCTCCTGAAATTGGTGGGTACTTGCCGAATATACACTCATTTGCAAACTAATTTGTTTTTTTTTTCGAGAGACTCAGCTGGAACCCGGTACCCAGTTGAATCTCTCGTTTGTGATATTCTCAGGCAACTGAATGTGCTGCACCAGGCCGCCTCATGTTTCAGTCGCTACGATATTCGAGATATCGCGATACATGTATATCCTTGTAATGTGCTACTCATAAGGTTGCTGAAAATTCGTCGATAGCCCACGACCGGTTTCGCACTTTTTGAGGCGATATCTCGAATATCGTAGCGACTGAAACATGAGGCGGCCTGGTGCAGCACATTCAGTTGCCTGAGAATATCACAAACGAGAGATTCAACTGGGTTCCAGGTGAGTCCCTCTAAAAAACCAAATTAGTTTGCAAATGAGTATCTATTCGCTAATTTCGTGCAATTTGGTTTCAAGTAGGACATAAGGTTGACCGAAACCCGGGGACTGCGCCTACCTGGTGAGCCCCAAAAAGGGCGAAGTCGGTCGTTGCTTGGTGGGTATTTGGTTCAGTTTAGCTTGATGACCGTGAATCATGTCTGTGTGGACGGTGGTTCGATTCGCCGCAGTTTATGGCAACTGACAGGATAGGATGGAGGAGCTGCGAGTGCAGAAAACAAGTGAAAAATAATGTCATTCTAGTGATTATTAATCACTGCTGGTTGGGTGGCATCGCCGCGTTGGCAAGTACTTCCATTCATTTATACTGTTGGTGGGCCGTTTACCACTTTAAGGAACTTCCTGGGCTGTGCTTCATCAAACAATACTAGGAGCGTTAAAGTGCCCAAATCCTACCGAATTGTACGGCATTTCACGTCGAAGTCATTCTTGAGGGTTGGTTGTCTCAAACCATTTAAAACGTAGGACGCGTCGGAGCGCAATAATATCCTGTGTAAAACAGCAGACGAGCTGCGCACACAGTTTCAAACATTAAGAAATAAATGGTACTTTGTTCCTGTCTCCTAGTTTCCCAGATCTCATTGACGCTCCTGTTCAAGATGGACTGTTTGTTGTGCTTGACATGTCACTTGTGTCTTACAACAACAACTAGTTATGTGAAGGCCGGGATACAGGTAAACAGGTTCATACTACCAACTTAGTCAGTGTAGGTCACTTGGACAATAACTAATTACATTGTCGTACACTTTGACGGACACGCGATTGCCTATAGAATCTTTCTTAGAATCGTGTCTATTGAAGATTGGCTGTTCACACGCGTATTGTTCATGTATTATACGAATTTCCAGGTGTTTGCGATAAACTCGTTCTTGGTGGGCGGTCTAACAAAGAAGTTGGAACCTTGTCAACAAGCCAGTTTTACCGATTAACCGACCAAACTGTGGCTTTCATACCCCAGGTTAGTTGCAACCAAGTCACTTTCCCCCGAGGACGTTATACTTATTCTAATCTGTCCACTCAGTTTGGCGCATTTTCTTTTCACTCGTTCAGATTTTTGATCACCATGCCTTCTACCTGAATCTGGACATCAACTTCATTTTGGATTGTTTCCGCACTTGCGTTGCCTTCCTGAAACGGGCATGGACAAGTCCGGGTCGACCGCTTCTCATTTTCCCCATCTATCACCGATTCTTCCGCTCGAGTGAGTTTTCTCATTGTAGTATACTGGCAACACTTCAAAGGTTACTTCTTGCAGCAGGTATGATGTTCGTCGCACTTTGATGCATCTAATTTGATACCCCTTGTCCGTATAATCCGTCTCAAACTCAAAACCTCCGCCAATGCGAAGTCGGGAAACTGTTCTCATCAGTAGATTAAGACGTCGATGCTATCCAGTTCACACTGTTTACGGGTGAGAATCGCTAACTGGACTTTTTTCACGTTATTGTTCCGTGTCCCGCATGACCTCTGCAACTCCTTAGACGTGAAGGAGCTGAGAAGAGCATCGTTTTTAACGCAATACAAGCAGGACGTTTGTATTGCGTTAAAAACGATGCTCTTCTTAGCTCCTTCACGTCTAAGGAGTTGCAGATCAAGCGTAATGTTTGAACTTATTGGCTTCCATCATTTCACATCTCGAAGTCTTCATCAGCTGAGATAGTCATATCCCCTTTCTACTACTTCCACTACCCCCGTTCGATGGCATTATCGGAACTGCTCACTCATTTCGAATTGGTTTACAGGGGAAGCGTTTCTCTTTGGCCCACTCAGACCATTAGACGTGAAATCCTTATAAAGTCATCTTGTTTCTTTTGAGTTCATCCTTCAACTCGGATAATGGCCATGTCGTTATTATCGAGATCAGAGCTGATACGCTTCGTTTGTAGTGCACAACATGCTTTGGGGTGCGCAATCCCTAAGTAAACTCTAAATGGGAATAGAAAACATCTGTTTTCCAAAACACTTTGATATTAGTTCCGTACGACCAGAATACACTGTACATACTTTTGATCACACTCACTGATTTGGACCTCTTATTTTCTACCATTTTTGCAGTGTGACCACATTTAGCCATGTGTAGAATGGGGCCATCCATATGACTGTGTGCTGTTGATGTCTCAAGCTTCTCAAAAATGGTTTAATGTAGACTGAGAAGACCATCTGAATACCCCGTTATTTCGAAACAGAACTTTTCGGGTAAGCCGATTATGTAGGTCCATGCTTCCACATCGGTCCTTTAGTGTGTGTGTGTGTGTGTGTGGCGAGATCGTATCACTTTCCTCATCTGGTTTGCGTGAGTTGGACTATTTAAACAATAGACTAGCTCTGTTGGTTTTTTTCTGCTTCCTGATGGCATGATGCTGGTTAAGCCATACTACGGACCTGACTTTATCTTCCGCCATTGTGATCAACAGTTTTGCTGTTTATAAGCAAGTTCAGTAACGACCACCTGTCAGCACGGACATTCTCCAGACATTCTGTTGATCAGGAACAGTCATTCTGCATTTTTGTTGCTCCAGGTTCTAATTTAGAAACTGAATTTCTAGTCCTGCAATGAATTTGGTCTTACAGAACTTATTTTTTCAGGAAATAAGTGCGTACTGCGTTCCTGCCTACTAGTCAATAAATGAGGAGTGCCTCAAATTTTCTTGCTTGGGAACTCAGACGTCATAAATCAGCAGGCATTATCACCCCTAAACCCGGATTCACTGGTTTCGGTTCGTCATATCGTGCTGATTGCACTTCACAGCCATGAACGGTTCTTTAATCTCTACATGATTTCCTCCATCCATATAGCTCACTCCAAACAGATGCCTCCGACACTTCTTGCCACCATCAAGAAAATGGCCACTGGTTACCTTAATGGTACAAAGTGAGTGTTTTTTTTCGTCTAAATTTAGTGCATGCAATGTTGTGTGCATTCATGCTACGCGAGTAACTACACAAGAGAGATTCATTCGAATCTCCTATTGACACAAATCCAGTTCACAATTGGGCGTTTGATTTCAGACAAGGAACACACTGGCAGTTGCAACCTATTTGAATTTGTAAGGCTAAGATGTCAGAGCTGGGCGTGTCGTCATTTATGTCTCCCATGGTCGGTTGGAATCAATCGAAATACCCATTTACTAATGTCTTTAACACACTGGTTTCATTATTTTTCTGGAAAGAAATGTGTTCTCAGCACTAGAGTGGTGTCTTCATTGTACGGAAAAATGGTATCGCAGCTCCTTTCAGCTGTCTTATTCTCGATATAGCTCAGTGGTTAAGTCTCGGAAGGTCCGTGGTTTGAACCCTACCTCGGCATCTTGACTACTCCTGTCTAGGCTTGGGTAACCTGGTGCTTCCTTCAGGTTTCATAGCATCTAGGCACTGAGAGGTGTTAAAATTAAGCGATTACGATCAATACTATCATCATCAAGGCTGTCACAGCTGAACACTTCATATTTGCCCATTCTCGAGATAGTCCAGTGGTTAAGGCGCCAGCTTACAGCAGTACCACAGCCCTCGTGCTTCTTTCAGGTGACATGGCAGCTATGCGTCGAAGGGGTGCTACAGCTGAACACAGCATTCTTTTTGGTTGATTGGTACATCGACCACTGATCTTGCTCCCAGTTTCTATCCTGCTTTTCTTCATTTGAACCAGCCACTTCAGTTTGTACAGCTTTATTGTGGTGTTTTTCATATTGTAGCAAAGAAGTGAAGCCCGAGCAGTGTCCCCGAACATTATAAACTTGGTCAATTGTCGGGGATCTTATTGGGTTAGCTCACATCTCACCAAGCATTTAGCCAACATTGTGAGGAGTTCATGCCTCCGTCCGATTGCTAGGATCTTATATGCGCGGCACATTTTGATTTTTCGAAGGTTTGATTACATCTGTCATGGGAACACTTTCATGTTCTTTCCTGAGGTCTCAATTCACTGCCGTGGTCTTTATCGACGCATTGTCAAGTTGATGTTAGCGATAAGTGTTTAGACCGTTTATTCGAAATTTACTGATCCCACGAGTCTCATGTTCATAGCCCTTGTCGCCTATACGTCCACATTCATCTCAAACTCTCAGTTTTTCGTACCACGATGTTGTGAATTGAATCACTACGAATAATCTTCTCCTCCGTCGTTCTCTAACCCCCTCTTTTTATCGCCTAACCCACTAATTGACTGACCTGCAAATGAGGGTTCTAGCTGCAGTGGGCGTCGCGTGAATAAAATGGCTGGAATAAGATGTGGACCGCGTGAGGTGGAGAAACCTACTTAGGTGATGTAAGGCAGGCGTCAATGGACTGACGGCGTAGTCGAATTATACCGTTGCAGCGCAGGTAGTGTAGTCCAGGCGACTGTTTACTATAATAATTGATTGTCTCTTGACCTTCCAACACGCGTGTTTGTTACGCCTAGCCGTGAATATATTTCAACCGCTTCCGGTCGCTGCTACGGTCCACTTGGTTTGTTTATTGTGACTGTAAAATCATGTCAAGATGTGTCGATTAGTTCCACTATGGCACCATAACCATCCGACTCGCATCAATACCATTAAGGTTTTAGGGATTGTTGTCTCACTTCTGTTCGATGACGGCAAACGTAGGCTGCTCGTGAGCGACTTTGTCAGGCTGAATTTTTGCATTTCAACAAAGCCTGTCGACCTTCTAAAGCGCGGGTTCATTCAGTGAGCGCGTATAATTTTGTCCTAACTCAGTCTGTTCATTCAGCACTCACATGTGTGAGTCTCGGAAGTCCACAATATGAGCAAGGGTCTTATTTTCCATATTTCGTGACATTATTTAACTCAACAGCGTATGCTACTTTCAAACTACAAATGTGCTAGATGGCGGCTTGAAGAAATGTTTGGACAGATTGAAAATCAAGGGTGCACAACTCTTAGGTTAGCAATTGACTGATTTCCTCATAACGCTTTGCATACCCTCTTACTAACGTGCCCTTGTTCGAAACCATTGACTGTATCTGTCAGACAGTCTTACACTATTTTTCCCATACTCCCAAATCACCTATACTACTGGTACGATGCGCTTTTGCTATCGATTCCTGTGTTGTACCACATACAAGCAAAGAAACCGCATAGTGATGGACTTACCTTGTTGTTTTAGCTGGCATCTACTGAGTGGGACTGAACTGGATGTTTCAAGACAAGTCACTGAGAACAATTGCCATTTTGCCGTGAATATGTTGACATTTTTAATATCCGTTACGCAACCGACCGGTTGCTTGAAAGTTTAAGTGTGGATGAATAATATGGTGACGGTTTCAGTTCCTTCATCGTCGTGACGCAGCAGCGATTAACCAAGATTTATAAATGGACCGTTGCTGCAAACACCTTGGCACTCATTATTCCACCTCACCAATGAACTCTTGTTAACCTCACTGCCGATTAATGGTCGTTTGCTGCGCAGGCAGCACCATTCGTTGGAATATTCTACGGTTTCAGTGTTGGTTTAAGGTAATCTGGTTGAAACGGGCGATTGAAGAACTCGCTACAGTGCACTTAGTTACCAAGTTCCTAATAAGTAGTACCGTTGTTTTCGTTGTTGCGCGAAAATATGTGTTATTGACGACCTGTCCTGCTTGGTGGTTCTTAATTGCACGTTGATACATGAGAGGTATTACTGATGAGCTGGACGATGGGGACTGACCAGTTCTTAAAGGATTTAGAGCGTTTTTCCGGTGTGTTTCATTCACGGATGTGCAATGAACGTATTACCCATTCGCTTAGGATGAGGTGAAAAATTCAACCACGCTTGACACTTAACTCTCCCCATAAGATCTCACTACCTGGTGCATAGGATGGGTGATACGGTTCTCATTGTTGTCTCCTTACGAGTAAGTGTGCCTGTCGAAGAGGTATTTTGAAATATCCGTAGATGTTCCCCCTAGACCAGCGAGATCATCGTACACTAGCTGTACATTTTGTTAATGAATGCTCGCGCCATGTTTTGATACCTTCACAGAGTCATCCTTGGTTCGCTCAAAACCTTTGAAGAAACGTCAAGTTTGAAGCAGTTGAATTTCTTAGGCTCAACAGGTAAGTCAATTCAAAGTCGATCAAATTTATTCGTGTATAGCACATAGAAAAGCGCCCCTTCATAGGGCATCGCTTCCTTTTTGAACCCATTCTTTTATTTTTCGGAATTTCAAATCGAACTATTGATATGCTTTCGACCGAGGGCTAAACCTAACTTTCAAAACTCTTGTATGTTCCGGATCACTGAATAAACACGTTTAAACTCCAAGTTCAATTTTGTTGGTTATTTTGATTCATGCGGCGATCTCTCTGTATTTGGTGGTAAGAAACGGTATCGCTTAATTTCGCAGCAAGCAATTAACTATGCTGCAAGCACAGCAGTACGCACTGTACTTCGCATTCAACCGAAAGCGAATCACACGCCGTAAAATTTGAACTGCCGTCTGATAGCGCTCCATCTCCGTGTGGTGAAAATTTGTGACTCGAAGCAGTCGAACCCACCCTAACATATTCATCCAACGGGGCTTCCGTCTTACTTGGGGGCAAGGCTAACGTCTAAATCCGTTCAGATGTTTTTGAATGAAGCTACTCACATCGTATATCATGGTCTTTGTGCAGCTTGTTCAGTCGGATTCAGTTGAGTTTCCCACTAAGACCAATTTGGTGTGCAAGTGAGTCCAGTCCGTCAAGAATTCATGCAGTGGTACCGCAGTAAGTTTGCTGTGAAACCTGAGTTAATTGACCGCTGTGTTGAGCCCTCGGAAACGCCAGCTGAATTTGTCTATGTTAGAGCGGTTATTTTAGTAGAGATCGGAGGACATTTGGAAGTTCTGCGGTGCACATCGCTTTTACTCAAAAACCGTGCACTAGGGTTCCATTGTCCTATACGATGAGGTCCGGTTTTTTTTTTTGTCTCAGTGATTGTCAACACAACTTCCCATGTTTGGTTATTTAAGAGACTGTTATTCGCTAATTTCAACTAAAAGTTTTTCTTTCGCGCATCCCGTGGCCTGTTTTTTAAGAAGCTGCAGCTTACATAGAACGTCAATAGTACTGAGTCGGAAGTTGGAATAATCGGTTCACATCACCATTCAGCTATGTCATCTTATCTAGCGGCAGTGCCAAAGACGTTGGAGCAGGTTGCATAAAAGACTCAGCTCTTTCTCTCCTGACTAATTCATCCCATGGTTGGAAAAGTAAGATATGCAGTGAAATAGACACATTAGCTGACTGACACTCATTTACCAGGGGGGCTAAATCACTCGATGCATGCACGTTACCGAGGATTCAGTGTGTGAGAACATGCCGTGAACGAGCATCAGAGATGATAAACCATCTTCCTCCGTCATCATCCTCTCTGTTACGATCGCATGACCAAAGGCAAAATCTTGGTTATCTGAATCGTGACGAACGCCACTTGAATTGAATCTACTGGTCCTGTTACGAAGTCCCATTAGTAAAAGAGTACTTTATCCATGTATGCACCTTCCAACTCACCTTCGGGTTCTGTTACCCCAGGTTTACACCGAGTTCCGAGCACACAGCTAACTCCACACGCAGCTCAATATTCGTAGCACTAACTGTTGGCAGGCTTCCACCAGCTCAGTTCAAGGTGATAAGGAAATATGGAATCGGATGCCATCTTAGCATACTGCGCCCTAATCCATCTGGATTTCATTTACTCGATAACCTCGTTGACTTGTTCACGTTTACAGCACTTATTTCACAACTCACATTCGTGTGCTTTGTACATAATTTGTGATCATCCTGCACAGTTTTTTAACAAACTTGACTAATCACTGCATTTAGGATAATCGACTCATATCCGAGTTTGATTGTTTAAATGAGTGTCTCTGTCTCCCATCATCCTTCTAGACTCGATATTTCAGCCGAGTGATCTGAGCTCATCTTCGCCCCAACGGCGCCGGTTAACAGCGACCAGTCGACTGGAGGGATTCGACCGCGCCCTTTTGGAAGAAGGGACGGGAAATCTGAGCCCAACTTCTGGCTCATCTGCTGGTATGAACTATGACCAGGACAGCTTTCAGCGGTTTAGCATGCGGCGAAAGTCAATGGCTCTGGCACGTGCTGTTAATTTGGATCTGATTAACCGTGAAAGAGGTATGTGTTAAGCTTCCATGGCCGTGTAGCATCTCCGTTCCCTTTCGATCTTAATCCGTTTTTTCATCGGTATGCTAGAGGCAAACAAAAAAGCTAGCTAGCGGATTAATTGCTTCAACTATAATCTGCAGTATCAGTTTATCCTCCTGAAGGATTTGATGCCTACACAATACCCTCATCCTAGTCTTAAACTGAACGTCCCACGCTGGTCGCTTTTCTGGATTTGAAAGCTGCTTTTGATTCTGTCGATCGTCAGCAACTCCGGCAGTATCTGGCGATCAAAGGTGTCCCTTCCAAATTTCTATCCCTTACGAAGGCACTGTATGCGAACCCTTATGGGCGCGTACGAGTATGCGGCAAGCTTTCACTTGAGTTCACCAGACCCAGTCGTGTAAGGCAAAGCTGTCCTTTCCCACCTTTCCTCTTCAACTTTGTTATTGATATGCTGCATGAAATTTCTTTGCCTGCCTCTAAAACTTTGGGAGTCGAAACGCTTCCTGGACCTTTGATCATAGACATTGAGTATGCAGACGATATTGTTCTCCTTGGTCCAAATTCTTCTCAGATAGACGATTTCAAATAACCTAAACAACTCTGCCGCATGGTTTGACGTGCGCTTCACACTTGCAAAGCGTAAAGGGTTGCTACAAAACTTTGTGAGATTAAACTCAAACCTCATGCTTGCAAGCGAGCCAGTCGACATGGTAGATAAATTTGTTTGCCTTGGCAGTCGCATACGTTCTGGCGGACTGGCTGCAGATGAGATTATTTCTCGAATCTGACAAGCCATGATAGCTTTTGCCAACCTCCGACACCCACAGCGCTGATCTGACGTCAATTTATCTGTCAAGGGCAGGTTGTATGGTTGGGCGGTGTGATCCATACTGCTTTATGGGTAAAAACGCTATCTATACGCGCAGAGGACATACGGAAGATATCAGCGTTTGACAATCGGTCTCTCATTGGTCAGGTCTGGTGTGAAAATCGGTACGCCAAATGGTCTTAGGAAGAAAGAACTCTCCCGTGACAGATAAATTACTCACACTTCATAGAACACTGCTTAGAACATTTACTCCATATGCCAGAAGACTCTCCGCCTCACATAGCTCTTTTCGCCAAGCCCTGTGCTGAGTGGGAGCGATAAAGAGGTGGGCAGTGTATTACTTGGCAGCGAAGTATGAAAACACTAACCAGTAAGCTTCATCCTGTCGGAAACTGCCGCCTCCCTGGATGGGGACCGCGGTACTCAACTTACTAATGGATAATAGCGCTGGCAGAAACGGACCAATCGTGCAGTCAGTGGCGCTCGTGCATCAAAACTATCGCCTTCAACGCGTAGCTACCCAGTTCACGAACTAACCGAATATGCCATCACCTCCAAGGCCTAAGCGAGCGACACTTGAAATGACCGGCTTCTTCGCTAATCCATGCTTCACTGATCTAGGTTTCACCTACCAGACCAACATCAAGTAGCCATTTTCAAACGGGTATAAAAATATCGTTCTGAAGAGTTATGAGAACATATGGGTCAATGAGGAACATGTTTGTCTCCAAGCAAAATTCAAGATATTCTAGTCATATGTGAATCTTGTCATCTTTTCACACCACTCAGACGACTTTATTCCCGACGACGTCACCCAGGATCTCAGTTGGGCCGACACTGAGGTGGAATCTTTAATCGAAAGTGGTAAGTACCTGCGTTCATTTTTCATCTGCTCCTGTACCCATTTCCGTGTTTTTTGCCTAACGCCACTATTTCCTGAAATACCCTCGGTTCCCTGGACAATCGAAATGATTAGGAGTGTAGTAGTAGTCCTAACAGACTAATATTTTTGGCTATTCCACAAGTGTTGAACTTTCATGCTCAACTTCCGCTCCGGCGAGAAGTATTCAATTCCGATCGCTGTCGTGCACCTAACAAAATATGATCTTACGGAACCTATTTGTTGAACAGATGGCTATTTATCTGTTCGCCAATCTTGACACTCAACCTGCGAACGTTTCCTCACCAGTCGAGGAGGCAATTTCAGCGTGCCATTGGCCCTTCCTCCTTATCTGCTCCCGTTTAAGTAGCTTGTTGAAGAGTATTTGATATCTTTTGACGAGAGTTGCCAACTGAATTTCTCATAATTGCATTTCTCATTGTATTGTTTTGTGTCGCTCATGCGGTTGGAGACAAGTCGCGGGATCGTTGTGATCTGTTGACCGAATCCCACCTTGATTCACCGTGTGCCAATTCATCGTTATTTTTTTAATTGTTCTTCGTGTTTGTGCCAGGCAGGCGTTCACAATAAGTTACTTACGACAATCTATACAGTGTAGTGAACACCAGTAATCATCTTCAATGGCATCCGATTTCGGCCTTTCTAGTTTCATTTTACCCCCGTGAACGCCGATGACAACAGGGGTGAGGGAAGGAGAGCCATTCGTCACTGTCGTCTTTTGAATAGCCCAGCGGCATCTTTTAGAAAAAACAAGTCAAACATTTACAGCACGAGATGGAGTAACAAAAATACAAGCTCATCTACAAATGAGAATGTAGGGTTTATTTACTCAAGAATACGCGTATTACGGTTGAACAGAACATCCATCCTAGGGGAGAAAGAAACTAGCGTAACCTTGGGGTGTGCTCCGAACTTTGAGATGCACTGTTAGTTCCGGATTCAGAGGTTGACTAACTGTTAGGAGGAATTCCACACGGATCCCGCTTTGCCGCTCGCAGTTAGACGCTGCTACGGCCAAGAAGCCAATCCCGCACAAGATTGGCCTAAAGTTCGGGATAATTGCCGGTCCGGCATCAAGCCGAGGTCTGACTGATCGAAAGTCTGGACCCATCAGCCAATGAGGATCTAACATTGGCCGAATGCCGGTTGCCGATGGTGCATCCGGAAGACGTCAGAATTTTCAGAAAGTTGTGGTCACTTACATTATGTACAATAAGTTACTTACGACAATCTATACAGTGTAGTGAACACCAGTAATCATCTTCAATGGCATCCGATTTCGGCCTTTCTAGTTTCATTTTACCCCCGTGAACGCCGATGACAACAGGGGTGAGGGAAGGAGAGCCATTCGTCACTGTCGTCTTTTGAATAGCCCAGCGGCATCTTTTAGAAAAAACAAGTCAAACATTTACAGCACGAGATGGAGTAACAAAAATACAAGCTCATCTACAAATGAGAATGTAGGGTTTATTTACTCAAGAATACGCGTATTACGGTTGAACAGAACATCCATCCTAGGGGAGAAAGAAACTAGCGTAACCTTGGGGTGTGCTCCGAACTTTGAGATGCACTGTTAGTTCCGGATTCAGAGGTTGACTAACTGTTAGGAGGAATTCCACACGGATCCCGCTTTGCCGCTCGCAGTTAGACGCTGCTACGGCCAAGAAGCCAATCCCGCACAAGATTGGCCTAAAGTTCGGGATAATTGCCGGTCCGGCATCAAGCCGAGGTCTGACTGATCGAAAGTCTGGACCCATCAGCCAATGAGGATCTAACATTGGCCGAATGCCGGTTGCCGATGGTGCATCCGGAAGACGTCAGAATTTTCAGAAAGTTGTCTTACATTACATTATGTATATGATGCACTGTACAAGTGTTCTTGACTCGGTTTTGGGTGTTAGTATACTTTGTGTCCCTTTGGTGGTTGTTTTGAAGGAAACGCTAGCTTGAAAGGTTCAGGTCGAGAACTAAGGTGAGCAAAATACTGTTATTACACTAACTGCCAGTATACTATGAGCCAAACTGGTAGAGAATGTTTGGAGGTAATAAAATTCACAACGCGATGTGTACTTCGGAAAAAGACGTTGAACACGGCTCATTTCTAGTCAACCATTCTCGAAACATCTATGAGTGGAACAGATAGTAGACCCCTGGGTTGTTTAAAAGATCATTGACCTCTATAAGCGAACATGTCCTCATGATCGATATCGTATCACCCGTTAAACAAGCGGCAACTGGCTTGTAGTCGGTCTCTTAGACCTTGGACAGTTGCTCTGCGTGAGATCGGAGCATCTGAGATTTGTAGCTTGGCCTAGTAATGTTATGTTGTACGTTGTTGGTTATGAGGGCCCCCAATTAACTCGAAGTGTATACGTCAAATGTTGGGCGTTTCATGTAGATAATCATTATAGTTACTCATCTCTTGCATCGATAGACTGTTGGGAAATTCCAATCGCCATTTGACTGTTATGGACTATTTTGAAAAGTGCTTATCGTTTTTGTCATCGTACTAGAAGGTCGCTGCTTGCGCAACTGTCCACCTCGCATGAAAGTATGTCCGTTTAGGGACTGATGGCTGTCAAAAATGATCTGGATTAATGTTGTCGAGCCTAAGCAACAGGTATAGAGAGGGAGAAACGTCATTAGGAGCTCGTCAGCAGTAGGAGAGATGAACATCCAGTTCGGCATACACATCAGGAGACGCCCATTATTGCTATAAACTTGCCATTACGTACCTGCTTCCTATGTCACATAGACTGCTCTTTGTCTGTCTGTCAGTCATTTTTGACTCGGTCAGCGTGATTTATCCGGTGCATCCCGAACTTTTTCGAAGACGACCATTGTCGTAATACTTCGGTGGCAAATTTCTAACCCAATTCCTGGACATCTCTATAGATTAGCCATTGCCTACAGAAATAGAATCCCGCAATTCGACGTAATATGTGCATCAGGATACCTTGCTTCCCAGATGGGTAGCAGATCAATTTATCTATTCCAGCATTCTCCTTTTTCCAGATATGATGGCTTTCAAAACAAACAGGTTCGGTCATATTATTATCTCGTTTTTCATATGGATTAATGGTCTGTACATTGCGAGTGAGGCGTATAGCCATGCAGTTGTATTAGAAACAGTGCCATCCCTGGGTGTTGATTAGGTGGCGGGACCACTATACTGTTATCTACCTAGCACTGGCTCCATAGTTGAGATACAAAACTACGGTGTATAAATTCCTTAATCTTCCGTATATAACGTCCATTTGTCATGAACTTGTGTTCGAAGTCACTTTCTAGCCTAGTACATGCGGCAACATTACAACGACACCGATTTGTGATATTATTTATCCACAAAGAGTCAATAGACAACTTTTTTCTGCTTGTATCTACTGAATTTTCTACAAGTACCACTTTCGGTTCAGTGGCACTTGAGCGTCAGCATGTTTCACTGGTGTATTGCCGTCAATGATGATCACTGTGACACTTTGGTTCAGTGTTAAATCTAGGTTTTTCTCTAGCTACACTTCCCTGAACATTTTTCAGTGTATTGGGATCCAATCGACTACATCAAGAGCTGTATTCGATAAAACGTCGATAGTGTTTTCGTTACCTATTGGCTAAATTCATCCACAGGTAGATGGTCGCCCAAAGCATTCACCGGAAACTTCACTACATGCTTTATCAGTACATACATTGTATGATACCTGTGTCACATGGAATCGAGATGTACCAAGTTGATGACACAGATAACTAAGTGCTTCTTATTTCAATTGAAGGAGCAGTACTCACAAAATTGGCCGCGACTGCTTCGCCCTTCTGTTTCGGGCTCATCAAGCAAGCGCGTTCCCCGAGATTCCCTCAACCTCACGTTCTAATTGGACAGAAAGTGTACGGAATCCACTAAATACGTCAAACTATCCTCCTGTTACGTGTAGATATCGGCGAAAGAGATAGTGAATCATGTTGGGATCTGTCATCCATTTTCCCGCAGTTACTTTGCATTCCAAACGACTTCCCAGCATGACGCATGCTCTGCCAGTTCAGCACCGGCTGTAAACTCTGTTCAGTGGTTCGTACAGTGGTCCAAACGGTTCAATTTTTTCAACTACTGAAGTAGATATTGAGATGTGAGGACCGCACAATTGGAGATGAAAGCCCCAGACGCACATGCGAATGGCCATGAAGGTGGTTAGTTATGCAGGAGGGGCAGCGACTCATTATAGAAACACCACTGGATACGCGAACAGTTTATTTTTATCTGTGTGTCTGACCTTGACTGTGACTCTTCTCGGGTTTTCTATCCAGATGAACCACAGTTGTTAGAGTGACTGAATTTATGTGTATTAGAACAGCATGGAGGTCCGAATACTGGTGCTTCTTTGCAGGATTCTGTCGCTTTTTGATCATGTTGGCCGACCTCTTGGAAAATCAGACTGTGTATAAGAGCCATCCTTTTCTATCCAATCCTTCTCGGGAGAAGAAAGCATCGCTGTTCTCATAAATATGGAAATGCTAGCCGCCTGAGGAACACGAATTATGGGCCTCACACTCCTACCGCGGAGTGTGATCGCCTCTTAACATCATAATTTGTAGTATGCGATTCCGCTGCCTTCGAATAGCCGATTCTTGAGGGCAGCAGTTCTAGCCAGTATAATCTGCCGGATCGCCGAAGCACTCAGGCTTGATCACCACATCAAGATAATAGCTTTTGGTCTTTCAGTCCGTATTCTAATTTTGCTCAGATCAAACTGTTTCATGAGGTATTTTTTATAACAAAAAGCGATAGACTTAGGTTACTTTTATGCATCAGTTATTAACGCTTAATTTAATGTTCACTGTCTCGATAATCGTGTTCGAGACAGTGTGTGTGGGAAAAGCAGGGCTCATCGCCTCAATTCGATTAGGAATTATCTCATTTATGCGGTTACTTGTCGCAGTTCTTCGGCCTCGTTGCCAAGGCTAGAGTTAGTTATTTGGCCAGCACATGGCGCAGTAGATTCATTTAGGGCCACCTTGATTCGGCCACGATTAGGACTGGCACATTTGGTTAGGAATTTTCTGTCATCCCCAACCTGTTGGAGATTAGTTTAGCCAAATGTTAAGAATACTGCATTCCCCGACATTTTGCGGTGACTCGTAATCCGATTTGATTTCTAGTCAGACAAATTCTACTAGTTAAACTTCATACTGTCGACTATTGTTTCCCATCCCCCGGTTAATTGTTCATTGTTTTTCCTTCTCCAAAATAAGAAAGTCAGGAGGGAAGCTAACTTCCCCATGATGAATTTCAGAATGCTAGGTTGTTCATCTCCGCTTCGAATTCTGACCCTCAACATATTTGCGAATCAATCTGGATGGTGACAGTGAATACTGCTATTCATGTAGCTCAGTGACCGATGTGGAGATGAGTACGCATGCTTGGTGCGCACCTGTCCGGAGACCAGTCGCTCTAAATAACTGAACACCACTTCGAATGGATGGATGTATCATGTACAAGCTATGGAGGAAACGAAGGCAGGCTCTATTTGATAAGAAACCGATCCAACCAGGGTCAATCATGTATAGCTCGGCGTGTTCTCCACCCCGCACAAAAGTCCAGCATATTCTTATAGAACATTCTGTGACAAACTTATAAACACAGCTGTAATGGTTTTCTTTTGTTTCCGTAGAAAGTGGCCTCCAGTTACCCTGCCTTTTGATATACTGGATTGGGTGGAACACCACTCCAAGCACCGACGCAGAAATTGCACTACCGTTCATAACACGCAACGGCACCTCGACACTGTTGCTGAAAGGTGGATTTATCTCTCCGCATCTCCTATACTGTGGTGTTGGGTGTTCTGGATGGAACGAAGGGGAATGCGGACGACCCTGTATTTGATTCTCGGGCCTAAAATGGTCTTCAAGTCTCACATGAGGAACCAATAATATACACTTCAGATGGCCGCAGACTGCGCCAGGCTTTCTTTTGATAGAGCACCCTAGCCGTACGGTTGGCTCGACAGCCCGCTATCGGTCCCGCCATTCCTGTGGCTCATCAAGTAGGCGAAGTCCCTGAATTCCCATCAACCTTCTGTTATGCTTGAACACCGAATTGTCCACAATCTGTGAGATACACTCATTTGAGAATTAAGTAAGCTTGTGCTTTAACCACTGTGTTATCTCGGGCTCCGATAAGCACTTGACTCAATCCGGACATTCCTTTTATGGTGTTGAGCAACGGCATCACCTGATACCCCAGCCTTAAAGTGACCGTTGCACTACGTCTGTTGGAATTTTCAGGCGTCTTTCTGCCTTATTATCATCAGATGTCACTCGTTTTCCAGCTGTAATTCACACCGGAACTTCCACCAGGTTGTCAACTTGTTTCCCCTTTTCAGGAGGGTCTCACTTCCTCCGACAGAAGACAGAGACCGAAGATTTAACATGTAGTGCATCCAGACTAGCCTTAAAACGGATGCTCAACCCAGAACCCAATACCCGGGAACAGCAATCCGTGCAACAGTCTTCCCAAACTTCCGCCCACTTATCGCCCACCCATGCGTCATCACGCTCTCTCTCGATTAACTCACCTGGTGAAATCGTTACTCCACGTACCCTATCCGCTGAACACAGTCGTCGTACTTCGGAGGTTAGTGGCTCCTCGCCAGATTGGCTGGTTTCTCTCACACCCGAACAGCTTGCCGAACGCCTGACGCATACGTACAACTTGGCTGAGCAAGTAGAAATCCTAGGGCGCTTGCGACAACTGCGTGGTTTGGACTGGGACACTGGAATCGATCCGACTCAGGCGGCCACCGTGAGAATGCTACTCAAAGAGGTAAGTTGCTTACAAACTGACTGCCCACTTTCTGCGTAGGAATAGCTACGGATAGCTAAGAGGTATCTATGCTCGTCTGGATTAGTGTCAAATTTCTGAAACCAATGAATCGGATAACCCTAGTTACCGTTGTCACTTTTCACGAATGGCGTCTGTCAGCAGGGTATTTTCCCTCTTCTCAAGGCTTATGAACGCGCGAGTCAGTTGACCTCTTGGTTTTTGCTTCGCTACACTGCTGGCCTACTGGGCAAACGAGCCAGCACCTTAGCAAAATCGTTGACAGATATTTTAGTGCGCCAAAAGCAAGTCACCATCGGCCTACCACCTGAGCCCAGAGAAATCATTATCGACGCACCCCTACCACCAGATCAACTCGCCGAATTGATTCAAAAAGCGTGTGGTGAAGACGCATTGATGAATGTGCTTACCCAGGTGAGTTTTTCCCTAACGTTTCTTCGATTAGCTCACTCCATACACCTAACAATCCTGCTTGGTATCACAGCTTGCTTCCACCAAATGATGTCACCTCACCTTACCTATTCTTATTCATCGAGCTTACCCGCAGTTTAACGTTAACCGCGTAGACACAAAGATGCCGATAGATGGATAAAACTTTATACGGGGAACCTTGTTAATCTTCAAATTTTCGTCCAAACTAATGCAACACCTGCAACGAAATGGTTAACTATCCGGTTTTCAACAATCGACTTATTGCCTAAACGCCCACTCCGGTTTAAAGATAGAGCCAAAATTTGTCGTCCTGACCATCGAGTTTATAGATTCGACCACCCATTCTCGTGCCCAATTCCTCCTTGTTAAGAAATGTAGACCTAGTGAACGAGATACTTTTTTCTTGAACAATCTTAAAAAGTCTCATCGATAGGGAGTGCTTCCTCATGAGATCACGTGGTTCTTGGGCAGAAATGGCCACTTGTTTGTTTCATTCGGATTATCCCGCTTCGACCGAAGTGATTACTACAGATAACCAGACTTTGTATATCCATGCTTAAGACAGGCTAGCGCGTTCTCGTAAACTTTTGTAGTGAGCATTTGTTATGACGATTGGAGAGTTTTCACGTCACTCACCTAGAATGTAACGCCAACTGCAAAGCAAAACAATCAAATAAGAGGAAGAGTTATTCTGATGTAAAGACGAATTATTCGAAATATTGAGAGTAAACAATTTTGGTGCTTTGTTTCATGCTGTTTTTCGACTTCTTTACAATCAGCCCGTTTTCGAACTGTGAAATTTTCCAAAGAATGGTGCTGTGCGCGTAACAGGGCTTAGAGCACCAACCAACCTCAGTCTAGTCAACAAGAGCTCGTTCATGTGGCGGAGTTTATGTTTGGAACGTCAGTCGTTTAACGTGGTAGTGCACCTTTACTGTCTGGGATTAAGTCCACTATTTGTGGGACCTCTTAGGTTTCAGTAGGTTTGCCGACATTGGAAAAGACATCGTAGTTAATTTGTCTCTTTGACGAGAAATTCATTGGAGTTACTTCAATACATATTCCAGTCATCAGTTTAATATAAACGGGTCAATAGCAGTGATTTAGTGATTTAGTGTTTCCAAGTCGAAAACGACTGGTGGTGCTAAGGATTCTTTCTTCTTGGGGAAATCGTTCCATCTTTTTCATGCACAATTCCACTTCCCTCTGATGATTTGTGAAGGTGATGATTTCACGTTAACTCCAACTGTACTTTTCACCTGCCTACAGGAGCTGCTTACCTACTTATCCATGGTAGCTCGAACGAAACCGCAACTTCTGAATAACATTTCGCGTCTAAGAATAGGTTTAATCATTCAAATGATGGCTGCGGAACTCGCTCGAACCATGTGCGTTAGTGCAGAGGATTCGCTGTATGGGCTTTTCTGCATGAGCCCGTTCGACACCAAGCGTTTGTTACTCAATTTGCTCAGTGGAGAGGAAATTCGCATGGTAAAAACTGGTGAGTCTTTTCTGGATTACACGTACATAATGCTAACTGGTATTGTCTATGTTGACTGAAACTCGTAAGCTCTGCAGTTCCCCATATGAGATTTTATACTACTTTCCTCAGCACTAATTCTGACTCGCCACTACTCATTGCTTTGATTCCCGTTTTTTTATACCAGTCCGGAATGTGCGGCGAAAATCCACCGTAAGTTCTTGTCTATTTATGCATTTTTATATGAAGTCGTTTTTCCCTTTTTAAACCGCAAGTACTATGAATTAGTTCATGCAATTTACCGTTTGACAACGAAAGCGATTTTGAAAAGCAGCCAACATCACAATGATAATACCTGAGTAGTCAAGCCCCTTCGTCTATAAAACAAGATAACGTACGACCAGAAGCCCGTCTGGCCCTGATCGGGAGCACTGCCCAAGTCATCAATGCAATGGCGTGGTCAATCAACATTCCTTCAATTCAACATCAAGTTGAGTTAAACCACGTTTAAGCTCCGGATGCCAAGCCGTCAGTCAATACTTGCTAAGGCTCGAGCTTCAATATAATCCACTTCTGTTTGAGTGTCACAAGCCGATCCTCGTTAAAAATAAATTGCAGTTGAACGATCCCAACAGAAGAGCGTTTTTCATTCGCTTCGGTGGCTCATTGCGTGCCGCATACGCCATTGGGACAGTGTTGACCACGATTTCACTTTCCACTTAGGATCACTGTTGTGTGAGTTTCTTAATTCGGAAGAAACTAGAAATCAATCAGGTGTTTTCAAAACTTTCCTGTACTGAAAGCCGCCCTTCGATTCGGACTGACCAAGGCTCTTTGTCCCATGCATTTCGTTCGCCGAGAATCTGACTACTTATGAGTAGCCATGCCACGAATTTAATCCCACCCAACATACCAGAGGACCGATTGTTGCCAAGCCAAATCATGAAGGCAGGTTTGTATTTTTCACGTGTGGTAAAACTGCTATAGAGACCACTTTGGATCGGTCCCCCCATAACCACCAAATGATGTACTTCCATCCAGGTCTTTGAAATAGCTTGCTCAAGTCGGTCCCCACGCTCACCTATAGCACCTGATTCCAGCAGGCACTCCTGTAGAGTGCTGGTTATCGGTCGCTCTAGGGCAGTGGTTCACAAGTTTTCCAACTCATCGTCTTCCCTCTGCTCCCTGCACGGGGATCTCCCTCTGATTCACATGCACCACGTGGACTTTACAACCTATGCATTAGCTCACAATGATAGTGAACGTTATACTCCGTACTTCACGGAAGAAGCTCCTTCGAAAATAGACCACTTTTGTAGAGGACAGACACCAACACTCCCAGTCAGAGACAATTCAGTGTGCGAATAGATAGATATTACCCGCATGGAAAATCCGATGCTCTTTTTCCCCCGGTTCGCCTACCAATACTTAAAACCTATGGTGCATACATCTGCCGCAATAAGCGATGTTTGTGAACAATAACTTGAGTAATGTCACTATAACGGTCAATTTATGGGTGATAACTCCAGCGGAACAGCTATGCCAACTGATCATGAATATACAGCATAGGGTATAAATTTCTCCCACTCATGTTACTCTCCTTAAGGAAAGTTGCTGCTGGTCATAAACAGAAATTCGTCGACGCTTCAAACCGAATATTCAGGAACGCACATGCCTATCGATGGGTTTTGGCATTGGTGATGTTAACATGTGCATTGTTGATTCATGCATATTGTTGCCTTTTTGGCTTTTGGAAACCAGGTTTGATAAGAGACGACAAAAGTTCGGTGCAAGTCGGTGGGTTTCTATCACAAGTTGGGTTACAACAGGGTTCTTTGACGCTTCTTGTTAGCACTACACATTGTCAGGAGCGATGCAACCCCAGACTTTTGGCAATTTGTGGACGAAAAGTGCCATAAAATCATACCTGCTACGATCGCTGTGAAAGTGGAAGTCGGCTGCTGAGAATCGCGAGTTGCCTAGCTTTGGAAGCTGAATTTTCTCTCATTCCACTTCGTAACCAGGGGAAAATTTACTAGTTTCACGCTGTTCACTCAGTTGAAGGTAACTTTGGATGAAAACCGTTGATTAAGACAACTTTTCGCGTGTTCTTCTCCCATCGAGTTGAAATGGATCAAGTCGCTTTTTTACTGTGACACCTTCGTGCTTTAGGACAGCATAAAAAGCCAAAATGGATAACACGCTAACCTCTCCTTCTCTTATTCAGATGAAGACTTCTGGTAATGCACCTGTCGATCAAATGAAGGCGGCGCAGGCACTAGCTGCCCGTCGAATGTCCGTCAACCCCCGAACTCTGTTGGCCGCAGTCCCTTCCCTAACGCGAGTCTCAACCATTGAGGAGACGCGCGAAATTCGTGGCACTGAAATGCGGAACCTATGGAGTCGAAGGAGGAAGATTGATGGGGCTTTAAATCGTGTTCCACCTGGCTTCTACGAACGTGTTTACGTCGTTCTGAGTCGCGTGGAAAGTTTGATAATAGGTGGTCATGTGCTCTGCAACAGCCTCACGCGTGAAGTATGTCTATGTTGTCTGAGATGAAGTCCACGCCCTAATCCTAATACCTGCAGGTTCTCAACTAGATAAGCAACGAATAAACTCAACCGTAATTCGACCCTGAGACTATTTCTCTGGCATCTTTTCAATCGACAGTGATAGGGCGACCCGACAATCAGCAACACTACATCCCAAAACTACTAAATCGACCCTAACAATCAGTCATGTGGCGAAAACTACTGCATGTTGGTGTATTGGATAGATCAAGTCAGTGCTTACTCACGTCACCCAGTTTGCATTTTGACTTCAAAGCACACAGTTCAGCGGAATCGTGGAAACCTGCCATATGGTTGTGGAGATGCCGAACGGATGTTAGTGGTTCTCTTTCTGTCGCTTTCTACACACATTGACTTCTGGAGACCTAGAGCAGAAGACTGCTCTTAATAGACTGGCGCGAGGCTTCTTTGGTTCTAAATTTGTTCTTAAAATAAGGATTCCAATAAATAGATTATCGTAGCTGTGTGGTAGCTGATACAATGATCGAGAGGACTCGTTTCTAACAGTTTTGAAACGGGGAGCAACTAGTCACCCGGAGTTCAGCTGCATTTTCGGACTTAAGGTCCCCGGCGGCGCTATACACGCACCCAGTCGATGCACTCCGAACTATTTACTGTTTGTGCAATAGGTTTAGCGAGTTTCAATGCTTGGCGCGGTGTCTACGTAATATGTTGCCGGATCCTGCTACCATTTGCCATCGACCTGATAACAGCATGTTCTGATTTCTGGCTCAGTAAGTTAGTTACCGTCTCAACAACTTAGCTGTGTCCATGGCTGTTTTTCACGAAACCCGTACATGTAGTTCGCTAACCCATATTCGTCCCCTTGTTCACCGTAGATGACTATGGGAGAACACAAGTTCGCTCTGGCTGTTGAACGAGTCAGTACCATGGTATCGACTCCGGAATTCCGCCAGCTATTGATCGAAGCTACACATGTGCTTGGCACTTTAATGATGCATGACATAAAGAAACGAGTGCAACTAGACTGTGCCATCAAAATAGACGAGATCGTCGACGTTGCCAATGCCCTGTTTCTACTCGACCAGGTAGGTGTATTTTTTTGTGCTTACGCCTAGAGTCTGTAAACATATGACGTTGGGTGCATGCCTGTTTAACCCACCCAATACAGGTGATCCAAAGACAATATCTACAGCCGTCTTCAAGGGGATCTCAGACCCGATGAGACGTTCCACACTCAACGGCCAAATAAGGGTTTTGAGATCAGGATGACTGTTTGTGTTGGTGCTTGAATCGCTACTAGAAATGAGTGAATTTAAGAGTCTGCAGGTGTAGTTTATTGATTCACCGAACTAGGTTGAAGATTCTGTGCACAAACCCGTCACTGTGCCCTTAGGATCGGGGTGCACAGCCACCACAAGAACTTCCGCAACATGTTTGCTACGTCATTTCCGTGCGCCATCATTTTTATGCTCTCGTGACGCTACTTTCAGTTGAGAAAAGAACTTCAGAGTGCTAATTTGATCTTTGGTTTCTAGTTCAAAGTTCTCACCGACCCTAAATTTTTCATGATTATCGATAGAGTTCCCCCGGAATGTGTGCTCCTTCGGAATGACTTCCAAACTTGTTTTCGTCTTCAGGTCAAGTATGACGCAAATGCGACATTATGTTGTGCCAAAGTATTGAAAGAACAAAATATCACAGAGGTCAGCAAAGCTCTTGCCGCTCGCCAACCTGGCCCATTGGCTTGCCACGGACTACACAACGTATGTCAACACTTTTATAACACACCTCCAGCTGGTCGCTTCGGAACCATGTCCTACATGGTAAGGGCGGTGGCATATCTTTTGCAGTCAGTAGGGCCTCTTCGGGAGGACGGGTTGCTATCTGTCGACTGCAGTGTCCAATGATCATTACCTAATGCCCCACCATAACCCCATAACTTTCGTAATCCTTTCTAATTTTAAGTTTGCCTTTGCTTCTGATCATCGATTTCCGCCCCCATTCCTCCATTCTCTTCGAATTTCCTGTCCAGGTATCTAGTAACCTGTAGACCCACCGTCAACTATCTATTCGGCCCTTTTTATAACCAGTATTTTACCCGTCAAATGTCTCCCGCTCAGTCCTCGCTTGTCTAGTCCAAACCTGTTAAACCGCTCAGTTCAGTCCCGATGGTGCACCCCTTTATATGGAACTCAAACAGAAACTGATTTTCCTGTTGCACTGTTCATTTTGATTCCCGGCGGGTTTAAGATACCAACAGTCTGGAAACAATGACGCTCAACAACGTTCTTATTGTTTCAGACCACCAAATTATCTGATATCGGGTACCGACCGACCCGTTTTCATCCTTTGAAGCTCCATTGGGCGACCTCAATGATAGCGTCTGTGGTTCGAGGCCCGTTTTCGGGTGCCATAGAGGGGTCGCTGTAGTGCTTGTCTCCGACATTTTGGAGAGTCTTGGTTCATCAATGATTCACTGCTGCTATCCTTTAGTCTATGGAGATGTTGCTAGCAACGGGGCGAGGAGGGGAAGAACAGTGAACATGCGAGAAAGGAGAGGAGAAACATCAGCATTTGTCTATTTTCGCTTACGCACTGTTTTGTACGGTGAGTTAGATTACCTTGCTGATGGTGCCACGCGACGTTCGATGTTGTATGATTACTTGTAAGTGTGCATTCCATGGTTGTACGTCGGCTGTGATACTGCCAAGGCACCCACGGATAAAGACAGTAGGACGATCAGGGTCCTCAGCGAAATCTTTCAGCTCGAAAGCCTAACCGCAAGGTAGCGATGGTTGGCGTAAGGCTGTCAGATCAGCCTATATTCTTAGGTATGAAGTTGCCACACGTCCCGACCCCCAGCCTGAAAGACCAGGAGATTGTGTTAGACCTCTACCCATTAACCAACCTGATATGAGAGGCTCTATGAGTATCGCGCGCACACTCCCCAGTATAGCTCAATAGGTTATGGAGGTGCAAACACACCGCGGTAAGTTCTTGGCCGGCAAGTCGACGCACGAATCTCAGAGGCCAGAATTGCTTTTGCCGATTCGCATCACTTGTGTTCACCCGACTGCAGTGCGGATTGTATTATTAAACGGCTGCGAGATGTGACCACTTCGGTCGGGAATCTGACTGCTGATATCTCAGAATTATAGCTGGAATCGGCTGGAACCAAATAATTCGGAATCAGGTGACGGGCTTTGAGTGAAGTAGACGGTACCTATTTCAAAAATTGCATCCAGAGTTGCAAACTAAGGTGGTCGGGTCATGTTTTACGCATTTCGATTTACTTCCACGGAGATGAGCGCTTTTTTCCGTGTCTCATTCAGAGTGACGGAAACCTATAGGCGTATATTATGACATGAAAGGAGTGAAGGATGTTACGAAAACTGGAGCTGTTCCCTTTTCCAGGATGGGGTCTATGTTACCCTCTCGGTTCTTAGATGGAGACACTGAACGTTATGACGGATGACCCATGTCAGCTTCTATTCGAATTGTCTGACTGTCGGTGGTTTAAATGCTTCAGGTGTTTGTTTTAAGCTATCCACAGGTACCCTTAACTTCTCCATTCCTTTATTTCGATTATAAGGCTTAATTCAAATAAAATGATATGGTTGTCGCGGTGTTGAAGCACCAGTGTTGCCATCAACGATGATATACTTTGGTCTGCAGCTTCGGTACCGTCACCTGCACGCGAACGAAGCCCATGACGGGAAGTTCAGTGTAAGCAATCACGTCTCTGTCCAAAAACGAAAATTGAAAGGACTAGCCTCATTTACATCGGATTAGGAAGCGGGACGATGAGGTCTTTACGGGTAAAGCCAGTAAGCTTGCACTGCTCACCACAGAAAGCTGACGGGTATCCGCCAACTCATTTGACCCAGAGAGACCACAGCCGATCCAAATCTCTGGATGGCATCATATAAAACGTAACCTCAAGGTATCGCCGCTACAACCCGTATAGTGAGCGCAACTGAAAATACCAGTAAAAGGACTGGTTCTTTCCAACGGTGACATCTTGTTGCACTAACATGTGGATTTCCCATAGGTGACCAGAAAAGCACAACACCTAAGTGGGTGCCGTAACCTGTAGAGGACGTGGAACTGGCTTTCTTGTCATCGGTGAGATTATCGTCTCACGACACATCATGTGTAGACATCTGACACCTACTAACAATAGGAAGATAGGCATCATAATCGATGTTTTCAGAAAATCGGTAGAAGAGCGAGACCAACGATTTCCTAACATCCATAGTCCCGTCGGATTACTTTCAGGACCCGGCATTCTGCTGGGGATTTCATAGGACTTTCGGCCGACTGGGAACTGCAATACCAGATTTAACCGCCCGTAGACAAGCGAGTGTCAGTGTTGTAAATACAATGGCTCTTTTGTCTACAAAATCAAGTGAAGCGAGGTAGTGCAGCGGCAAGCTCTTAGACTACTCAATGACTAGAATGAACATTGAATTTATCTCTGTAAAAAGCGTTAACGACTCGTACGGGCAGTTACGAGATCCCAGTTCATCCTTGCACAAGAGTCAAGGAGAATGGAAACAGATGGCTGTAGCTTGACATTACACCAAAACAACATAAGAATGGGTATAGAATATACCCTTAATATTTAAATCAGCCTTTATTAAGCGACTGAAAAATCTGTGCTACTTGCTGACAGTACTACGCTATCTTAGTAACGGATTCTCCTCCAGAGCTACGTTGTCGTTTCTGAAATGCTTTGAAACGAAAATTAGTCCAAGTATACAGTCGCTCTCCAAACTGACGTGAGACTGGGCTTATTGTTTAACACAGTTAGAGTGAAGGAAGTCGAACAATGCCCATGGTGCAGCTCTCGCCGTTTGTCATTGTGACCGATGGAAACCAAGACTGGGAAAAATATGCGCATAATTCTTTGGATAGAGAACGAAGGCGATAGCGGCGCGCGTTATTGAGTAGTTTGTCCCTTCCCCCTACTATTTCGTAAAATTGCAGCATAACACGGTCAGATCGATGGTGATTTGGGGACTCTTCTCGCCAAGCAGTCCTCTTAGAGGCCGAGTAATTACGGGGAGGCCTTCGACTGTAACGCTCGGTGCCTACCTGCCAGCCACCCGAAAGGAAACACGAGGGCTGGGATACTGCCAAGTTGCCCAAGCCCAGACAGGGAAAGTCGAGAGGCAGAGGTCGGGTTCGAACTACAGATCATCGGACAGTAAATTCGCGCTCTACTTGAGCCATCTCGCCCGAATAACGGGCAAGTGATTAGAGCGAGAGAACTTTATGGTGGACTAGCTGGGTCGGTCGCCCAAACATGTTCTCGCACACACCGTCTTACGTAGTTTGCTTTGGTAAGATGTCTTCGTACTTTTGCTGATTCAACCGTACGGTTTGGGTTTTCTCATCAAGCGAGCAGGTTATTGGACGTCAACTAGCTAGGTCTTTCGCGCAGCATACATTTGTTTTTGGTATTCGATGAACAAGTGTGCCATAGCATTCCGATCACACGAGCCACGGGTGTGTGTGTGTATTTAACTTATCTGAAGATACTGGAAGTTCCTCAATTAGTCAAGGATAGCGAAATATGCAAGCGGTCCCGAAAACACCAAACATTGGATAGATTGATCGAGTTCAGTGCGCGACACGGGAAATCTTATGCTGTAAAATGATTCCAGTGCCGCAATGAGGGTCTGCTCTCTCTCCCTTTAATACAACCGAAGTTCACACTCATATCACTCTCGTCTAGATAGTCCTCCCCAGTCCTGGAGTAATTATTCTAGTGGGACCTCACCAGGGGGAAGCACTAGACCCGACACATCGGCAATGTACACCCACGGTCGTGCCGAGGTTTGAACTTCAAAGTTCAAGACGAGCTTGTTACCACTACTCTCAGACCCGATCTAAAGCTGCCACCTTGACGTGGTGGTCGGGCTTGAGTGCTGCAGCGATCCCGCGGGCTACACTGGCTGGAACTTCGTTCCACAAGGTGCAACCATGCCAGGAAGGCCAAAGGGGAGCAGCCAGACCAAGAGCAGAGAGACCCCACATTATGAGGCGGTTTGGGTAGGAGTGTGAAGGTAGTAAGGTGTGTTACCTAGGCGACCAACATGTCCATATTTATGGAAGCAGCGATGCTGCCTTCCCCCGGGGGAAGGACGGGTTAGAAAAGGTTGGCTCCAAACTTGCACACTCCGATCGCCCAAAGGTTGACCGCGACCGCTAGCACATTATTCAATACGGTCGAAATCCTCTTAAAAATATAGTCCGTCGCTGCGCAGCCCCGTCAGGAATGAGACAGTAATACCTTATTCCCTGTGCCCTCGGGTTAGGCCAACCCTCCGCAGTCGAGCAGGTCACTTTTGAGTCATCAGCCCCGGGTAGATTCCCCAAAGAAAACCATACTGTCCGCTGCCTCGTGAGCCAGAGACTAGGGGCAGGGTACCCGAAAAAACCCTACATTCTCCCAATGCCTTGTTTGCCAGACTTTTGAGTCAAAAGCTCAAAGTGGGGTACCTCAACCAAACCCCCTTCCTCGGTCTGACCAACCGGGAAGTATCATTTGCCCGCGAAGTTCGGTGTCTACAAGTGCTGGGGTTATTCCACTGTCAGTTATCTGACTGGAAGGCCTTATGCTCCTCGCCGCCTATTAGCGATAAACAAAATAACACTTTTCTTAATCCACAAAATCCTTTCTACACAAGAGCATTTAACGTCTGTACTCTATGTCGAACTGGAAAACAGGTAGTGCGTGCTGAAACCTTATACTCCCTTCAAATTTGTGCTGTGTCTCCGAAACACGCATATAGGACCCAAACGTTGTTATGCATCTAAGAACGTCATTTCTCCCTCCGTGTGTCTGGTGACCCAGAAGCGATGACTCTCGGAAAATATGACGTGGGATTTGCACTCAGTCCCAGAGTTGAACGCGCTTTGCTGGATTGGAACCCAGTAGACAGTCGTCTTTGCGCCATCCGGTTATCCAAATCAATCAAGCCTGTTTGTAGTGTCCGCTTATGCCCTAGCGGGCTGTAGTTCTGATGCTGAAAAGGATATTTCTATCGATAGCTATCCGGGTTCATTTGTCAAGCAAAAATCAATGACAGTGTAATCCTTGCAGACGATTTGAATGCTCAAGTAGGTCGTCTCAGCTCCTTAGAATCACATTTTGACGGTCAATTCGTAGTCCATGCTCGCCACACAGACAACGGAGATCGACTATTTCAGTTGTGTGCTGATCATGAACTGAACATTCGCATCGCGCAACCTGGCGGCCACCAACTGCAAACCAACCTGGACCCAGGTGGACCAAGTAGCCACCGGTTAGAACGGAAATTCAAGACTCCCGTCCCTTCTGGGGCACACTACTTGATTCCGATCACGCCATGGTGCGCGCACGCCTGACAGTTCGTTCCCCTTCGGGTTCTCGCAAGTTAGCAAGAAGCAGTCCACTATCCTCAAAGGACCACCATAGCCCAACAACTCTTCATAGCAAACCGATACTGTGGTGGCAGTGAGCATGTGGATGAAGAGTGGCAAAATGTGAAAGGAGCTATGTTAGCGGCGTTCAGTGCTGTCAATCTGACTTCTCCAATTCGACCACAAGACTACTGGATGTCATCGAGAACGCTACACATGATGGATGCCAGGAGACCAGCAGACAACGATGGCGCACGCAAACCCCCCAAAAGTCAAATAGTGAAGAGTCTAAGGAAAGATCGAGAGCTCAAGTGGACATCGAAAGCTCGGGAGACGGAGAAGGCTTCCATTATGGGAAACAGCCGGGCCCAATATCAACTGATACTGTTGACTGGCCCTAAGAGAGAGCAACAGTCAGTGAAACAACAGGTGAAAAAGATGGCTTTTTAATTCACTCGCAAAAATATCGAATGGAGGGATGGGCGAAACAGCTGGCCTCCTGCAACACAGCCTGTGGATGTAGTGCATACAGGCGAATGTAACGTAAACCTGGATCGCCCGTCGGAAGAAGAAATAAAGTACGAAATATCCGTACTGATCATCATCATCATCATCATCATCATCATCATCATCATCATCATCAACATCCTCGTCATCATCACCATCACCATCATCATCATCCTCCTCATCACCATCGTGATCATCATCATCATCATCACCATCATCATCATCATCATCAGCTGCAGCAGCAGCCCAAAAGCGACATCTCGATATCAATGTAATTAATTGCATACTACTCAAAAGAGCACTCAAACGAATATATATCATTATCACCATCGTCATCGTCATGACCATCAGCAGCAGGTGTTGCTTCCATCAGGGTTCTATGGTGTCGGCAGTCATGAA
>NW_008751657.1:1935317-1946021 GCF_000715545.1 Opisthorchis viverrini | reverse complement strand
AACCAGCCACGCTTCTGAGGCATCGGTGGTCGAGAAGCTGAAGACGCCTCACATCATCTGTCCGCAGAGGCCATGTCTCGCACCCATACAACAACACAGCCCTTACTGTAGCCTGGTACACACGACCCTTAAGACCCAGTGAGATGCCTTTTTAACGCCACAAGTGACGCAAATTAGCAAACGTGATTCGAGCCTTTGAGATTCTTGCACTGACTTCATCAGACACGCTTCCGTCAGAGCTAATACAACTACCGAGGTATGTAAAGTTTTCCACAATCTCCAGTGGTTCTCCTTGAACTGTAAGGGATATGTTCGCAGATGGCACGTTCTGAAGCAGGACTTTGCACTTTGAAGGTGCAAGGCGCATGCCAAAAGATGGTATGGTGGCGGTCAGTCTATTCAACAGGGCTTGTGCTTCGCTGTGGTCTTCAAAGATGAAGGCGATGTCATCTGCGTACTCCAGATCGACAAGGCCCTCACCAGCAACAATTTGAACACCGGGGTTTAGAAAACCGTCCAGTGGTCGCCTCATTATTTCATCGATGACGAAGTTGAACAAGAATGAGGAGAGTGGACATCCATGTACCACTTTTTGTAGGGAAGCTTTTGGAGAGCTCACCATACACCCTCACCCACCCAGAAGTATGTGAATATAGGGATCGGATTCTGTTTACAAACTTCTGGGGCATACCCTGTTTAGCAAGTGTAGTTAGCACAACTGATCGATCAACAGAATCGAACGCACCCTTGAATTCGAGGAATACCAGGATTGTGGGTCGTCTGTACATCTGCCGTTGCTCTAACACCTGACGGAGTGTGAAGATGTGGTCAACGCAGCCTCTACCCGGTCGAAATTTTGCTTGATTCTCACGAGTCAAGACTTCTCGTGCCGCTATAAGACGACGAAGAATCAATGACGCCAGAAGCCTTGTCACAACAGGCGTCAAACTAACACCTCTGTGGTTGCTACATTCACTGCGAGTACCCTTTTTGAAAATGGGTACTACCTAGACAGGAGGACGATTAGGGTCCTCAACCAAGGCCTTTGGCTCAAAAGCCTAACCGCAAGGCAGCGGTGTTCGGCTGGAAATGCGAGTACATTACCACGTCGCCATAAATGCTCCAACCCCCAACCTGGAGGGCCAAGAGTCTATGTTTGTCGGACCTCTACCCATGGACCAGCCTGGTATGAGAGATTCTGTGAGCATCGTGCGAACACTCCCCAGTATAGCTCAATGGGTCACCGAGGTACCCAAACCGCCACACCACGGTAAGGTCCAGTCTCTTAGTCTCAGTCCGTACTGAAACTTGAAAAGTCACCAGGACTAGACAGCCTGTATCCAGCCATTTTCAAGGAAGGCTGAGGATCTCTGGTGACCCATGGTTGATGCTATATGGAACGAAGAAATGGTGCCTGCAGTTATCATTATCTCCAAAAAGAGTACCCGTACGCTGTGTGATAAACTGTTAGTTAGTCTGCTAGTTGTGGCATCGAAGGTGCTCTCTGGCCCTATCATTCGAAGGTTGACTGAATACAGGGAGAGACAAATTCCGTGAAAAAAACAAGCTTGTTTCTGTCCTGCAAGAGGACGCATCGACCATATGTTCACTCTGCGACAGATTCCTTAACAGCAACCCTGCTTCCAGCAACAAACAATGGTTGTGTTTCTTGACCTGAAAGCTACCTTTGACTCTGTGGACCATCAGGCACTATTGCAGTGTCTGTGGAGTAAAGGTGTCCCCCATAAATTCTTGACCCTCCTTAAGGCGATGTTCGCCAACTCCCACGGCCGTATGAAGGTCTACGGCAAGCTCTCTCCTGAGTTCATTACAGCAAGTGGTGTCAGACAGGGCTGTCCGCTTTCACCTTTCCTGTTCAAATTCTTCTTTAACGTCATTGATACGACCACGGAAGACTCACTATCGTTTTTAATGCCTGTGGAGTCGAGGTGCTCCCGGAGCGTCCACTCATTGATATCAAGTACACAGACGACCCAGCTCTTTTTGGATCTGACCCTGTGGTAATTCAAACAATATTAAATAATCTAAATGATTCTGTCCCGCGGTTTGGTATGCGCTTCACACCTGCAAAGTGAAAAGTGCTACTGTAAGACTAGGTGGGATCGAACCCTAGCCTCATGCTTGCGGATGAACCGATTGTGGTATTAGACGCATTTGTTTACCTGGGCAGCCGTATCAGTCCCGGTGGTCTCATGAAAGATTATATTTCCATCCGGGTTGGGAAGGCCAGAGCAGCTTTTGTTAACCTGCGTCACCTGTGGTATAGGCGTGACATCAGCTTAACCGGCGAGGATCTAATTTACAAGCTGTGTTGTGCTCCATATTATTATACGAATCAGAAACCTGGCCGGTGCGCACTAAGGATGTCAAAAGACTCAGTGTTTGACCATCAGTGTCTTCGGAGCATTGCCCGAAGACTTAGCCGGTGTTCACCGTCGATCACACTGCATAGGTTGTGCTGGCTTGACCACGTGCTGCGTATGCTAGTCGACCGACTTCCTCGAAGGACACTTTTCGCATAACCACGTGAAGGGTGGAAGAGCCAGAGGCAGTCAATGACTTGGCAGCGAAGTATATAAGCCATTACCGGCAAACTCAGAGACGCTGGTCATTGCCGTCTTCCTAGATGGGGACCCCGAGACGGGCCACATCAATGGTCAGAGACACTGTCGCACTCTCATTAGCGCTCATGCGCCCAAGCTATTGTCTTCAATGTATGGCCCCGTTCCCAATTCCCCAAACTAACAGTCCACTGACAGTGCTGTATCTGCGTACCAATTTATAGCTCCCGCTTTCAATGCGCAGCTACCTACCCCACCTCCCCAAATCATTCGCAAACGAAACTGTGGCAGCTACAACCGCTGTACGATAAGTACGCGGTTCTTACAGCTGACAATGATGATGACTACTCTCAGGATGATTATTGGGTCGTCTGGCAAACCAATTAAATCGCTTAAGCGTGAACATGTTCGCCTATTCGGACGTGGTCCTTCAAGTGTTTCCAGCTTGTGTCGGTTTGGTAGTAGCACTTTCGCCTTAGGTGTCAGATCTCCGGAGTTAAAACCCCATCACGGTCAAGGATAGGCACTGCTGATGAGCCCTAATGAGGATAGAACTCGAATCGGATACTTCCTCCCTTTGGTGTGGTTTCACCAGATAAGTGCGCCAGAACAGTAGGAGCACTTTTGAACGATGGTGACGTGAGTGTGGATTCCACAAATCCCGCAACCACCTATAATCAACCGAAGCTGTCTGACATTTCCAGAGTCCTAACTGAGAAGTGGTATTATGTACTCAAGTAAGCTGGAACCGTTCTCTACAAAAGATCGTTTAGATTATTCTAAAGGCTGCACTTTCGGCGGATAACGCATGCGATTACTTCATTGTCGTAGATCATCGGATACGGATCATCGGATCAAACGGATACTCTGGATTCTTCTATGAATGCGTCGATGGTGAAATCTGACAGTACCATACAATTTCATAAATACTATCTTAAACTTGTTTTACCTTTTGGCCTGTACAGACAAATAGCCAAATTTTGGTCAATTGAGTTGAGGTAACGTTCAACTAATATCCGGAGCGTCCCTTAAAACTCGCACGTCCGCCAGAGATGCTACAGCCGTGATGTGTTTCTCGGATTTCCAGCATGTCAGCCTACGGCATTCATCAACATCAACTACAACAACAACAGCATGAAATCAGTGTTTAACACTGAGGCTTCGCTGCCGTAGAGACATGATTTAGTTGAGCTTTTTTTCTGAAAAGGAATAAAGGTTGACGGAAAAGTAACTCGTACTGGCCTACAATTAATCTGAACCTAAACCTCCAGACAATTATTCAGGCTATCTGTAGAGAAACTGACAACAACAACAACAAGCTATAAGCATTCATTGTTAGTCATACATTGCAATGTTTCCAACCAGGCGCAGTGAGCATCACCCGGTCGCCGTCCTGGAAGACGAGCAGCACAGACAGCTCTCAGACTTCTTGTAATCTCTTCCACATCCCTCTGCCATGTCAAGGGCCGATCACCTCTCTGCTTCCACAACTCTGAATTCGATACAGAAAACAGCACTCTCTTCGGCAAACTACGTCTCGGCATGCGCTATACATGGTCTAACCAACGCATCTTCTGGTGCTGGACATATTCTTCGATGGAGGTCTCCATTGGATAACCGAACACTCGTTTGCCGAAGGCTTCGCTACGGATTCTCCGACACCAACCCACACGAACTGTGGCTCTGAGACTATTAATGTCGAACACCCACACCGGAATGCAAAATAATAATCGTCCAGCTAGCCTAGCCTCCATGCAACTCAAAGGAAGTACGATGGCTGGGATACGGCCAGGTTGCCCAAACTTAGACAACAGCAACTGAAATGCTGAAGTTAGATTCGAATCACGGACCACCCGGTTAGTAAGCTCGGATCTTTATCACTGAGCCACCTTGAGATTCGAGCCATATCAAGCAAATAAAATCAGACTACGCATCGTAAATAAGTGTCCTAGATGGAATTTTCATCCTATCTTTGATGTCTTCAACACGGCAATTATAGTCAGGTGGGAGTAGATTTTCCAGTCACCTAAAACTGCTCAGGCACAAAAGGGCAAAGCTTAGGGTGAAGCATTTAAATTTGGTTGAATTCCCCAAAAGGTGACCCAGAAGTAGGACTATCCTAGCCAAAATGTTGGAATTTATTTACTCCAATTTCGACCCAGTAAGGCAAATGATTCATATTTTGAACAAAACTTCAACCAATGAGTGAGTGCCGATGGGAGACAGGTGAAAAGATTCAGCTGCTCGAGGGTAACATAGAGGAAGCAGTCTGGAACACTCGGGAGGTTTCGATTCAGACTCTGGAAATGAGGCTTTTGAGCGAGTTGTTTCAAAATAGTTGTCGGGCCTGTATCTCTATGCAGTGCGTCAATTAACATCAAAAGTTCGCTTTGTTCTGAAGCATCCGGCTCTGAAATCACATCAGCTAACTTCAGAAGAAGCATTACCTCCCCGTGAAGCATGGTTGAATTGATGTCGAGGTACGTTGTGCAGTCCGGATGCGAGCGAGTCCAAACGATTCTAAGGGTTAACGAATGATTGGATAGACATGACGTTTTAGGAGTTAGGGCTTCGAGGAGACTTGTGAGGTTCGAGGGAAGCTGACCCACACTAGAGTGAACATAGGAGGGCACGACAACGCTGCAGCCATGAGCGGCTAAAGCGTGACAAAACAATAAAGCAGCTACTGGTGGTCTGTCTGGATTGGCCTGGACAGCCAAGGAGGAAGTAGACAATATCTTGATATGATGGCCTGAAGCAGCAGTCTGGGCACACGCTGGTTGGGTTGAAACGTATTGCGGTGTTTTTGTCGGGGCTTGCGTTGGCTTTTTCGGTTTGGCTTTGGCACCAGTCTGGAGTAGTCCCAGGAGATGAGAAACAGAAGCATCCAAAGAGTCTAAACGCAAGACAAGTGACTTTGTCTGTTCGTCCAAAGAGGATCTGTCGAAACCGAAAGCGGGTTTCCAGTACCGATCAACCTCGTACATTCCATGCGTGTGCACGATGTTTTGGATTGGCTGGATAATCCGATCGAGTTCATACATGGTATCTGGAAAAAAATGTGGGAAATGCGGCAGGTGGGGGACAATATATACCTATTTGCAGATTTCCATGGTGGAATAAATCCGAAATAAGGCACGCGGAAACTTAGGAAATCAGCTTGCTTGATGACAGCCCCCAAAAAGCAAAACTGGCAATGAGCTGAGAAGCAGTATTCGTCAACGCTACAGGCAACGTCGTAGCAAGGGACACTTGGAAAACTCGTTTATCGGTCCAACTGAAACGTAAAACAACCCTAGTACAGCACATCGTTTAAAGAATACCATGAACGAAAAATTCGAGTGAGTCTCGTTTAAGCCTCATGTGGACTGCAAATGAGTGTCAAACCCTACGTATACCCTATTTGGTATTCAAACAGAAGTAACATTGAAGGGAATTCAGGCACTATGCCTGATAAGCCCATAATAGACTTGGAGAGTTTCTTTGATCTTATAATATAATATAAATCGTTCAGCTGTGGCACCCTTTCGGTGCCTAGCTGCCATGCCACACGAAGGAGGCACGAGGGCTGCGGTACTGCTGGGTTTTCTAAGCCTAGACAGAGGAAATCAAAATGCATATGTCGGGTTCGGACCACGGACTTTCCGATCAGTAAATCGGTGATCAAACCACTGAGCATCTCGTTCTCATAGGAACTGCAACCCTGTATTGAGCTGTCATGAACACCGAGGAGCAGCCTTAAGAGCCTCCACTGGATCCACATTCCTTTGTTACTAAATACCGAGATATCACGGTCTCTTACTCGGTAGGGATGCTTTTCGTCGTCCACTTGAGGTAACCTTCGTTGCTACGTTTCCCTTTCTCCTTTCAGCTAGTATCCATTAACGAGCCGGTCAGTCTGGCTACTAGCGGTGACAGGGCTCGAATGTTCTCTCCCGCTTCAGTCGTCAGTTAAGTTTGGGTTCGAATACCAGTTCTAACAACCCGATTCTACGAGCTTTTAGCTCCTTATGCGCGTATATATCTGCTGAACATGAGAACTACGCATGACTATGGACCAAAGCAGGAACGTTCGCTCATCCGAGCAACTGTGTTTTGCAGTCCTTCCCACCTACAGCTTACCCACTTCCTCTTCCTTCCCTTTCATCTCCAAGCCTCGGTGCCCAGTTTATCTGGCCGCCTTTAATGTCCGCGATCTGAATCAAGCAGGATAAAAAGCTACTCTTGCTCTCACAATGGACTCCCCTGGCATTGTTGTGTGGAGTGTCCCAGAAACAAGAATTCAAGATGCAAGCACATTGGTTGAGTTAACCACTCCATCAATCTCCAGTCGCTTCCGGCTGCGCACCTCTGGCGATGCATAGGTTGTTGCGGAGGGACGCACAGGGGTTGATATCGTCCTAAGTCACTGGGTGGAAGTATCCCAGCTTGACTGGATACATATTCATACTCGCCTCTATGCGATTCGTTTGGCAAGGAATGAGTCTCACAAGCGGGAAGTTATTCGATGTCCGTTCATCGTGTTTGCTTACGCCCCAACTTACTGTAGCTCCGACGCTGTCAAAGACAGGTTTTACAATGCCATGAATGCTCTGTTGTGGCAAGCTAAGATCTCAGATATTGTGATGGTTGCCGGCGATGTGGATGCACAAGTGCGCAGACTTAGTGTAGCTGAGACTCAGTTAGGAGGTCGATACGGATCGGACTCAGCAAGTACGATTGCTTTAAATGTGTGCTAATCGTAGGCTGTTTTTATGCACAACATTGACAATTTCGCCTGTGGCGCGGCACCACCAGGAGCACTCAAGCACTGGATATCACAGCGAACTACTTGAATCTCGAAGAAATTTCCCAGCCGGTCCTAAACATAACTTGATGCGACGAGTTATCGGACGTCAAATGAAAGTGAGCGTGCGAGCCAACCGTGAAGTGTGGTGAACGGACAAAGCCCATAGGACCGGTACGCTGAAAATGCCCGAAGGTTATTTCAGCCGATCCGAGGTGCCTACACATCCACTCATTCGGTCAATCTGGATAGAAAGTGACAAAAAGAACGTCACTGACAACGGTTGGAAGCCATATCTTGCAGCGTATCCAACCAGGCGCAGTGGGCACCACCCGGTCCCAATCTTGGGAGGCGCGTAGCAACGACAGCACCCAAATGTCTTGTAGTCTCCTTCATACCCCTCTGCCAGATCAAGGGTTGGCCACCTCTCTGCATCCACTACTCTGCGTTGCTCAAGAGACAGGAGAGTGATGTTGCGGTTAGCTCGCCTTGAATTCTTTCTTGGTAGACATTGCAAACATCAATGCCAAGCGAGTCCAGTGTGAGACCAAGAGCAGCTTGTTTTCCTGCTTGGTTCAGACTGCAAATATTGAAGGCAAATATCACACGCAAAACCAATACAAGACTAACGAAATCATCAGTCCTAACTGCTGAGCCTACGATGAGAGAGGTATTAATTAGGTGAAGAGCGGGGGAAGAAAACTATGTAAAGAAAGCATAGGCGTCAGCAGTAGCCTGTTTTAAATTGCTCTCCCTGCTGTATGCAGCTGATGGCACCACGCGACGTCCGATGTGGCGTCAGTTTACAGTTAGGCGTAGCGTCCGGAGGTCAGTCTTCCTAATAACCAAACATCACATTATTGGGACGGATATCACTTGCAGGCTACGAAACAAACGAAGGCATGTCCTGATTGGTCAGAATACCAGCCATTCTGGATGGAGCATTTTTATCTCGACGTCCGTGCCCACCACGGGTATTCTAGCGCGACCTTGTGGAACATTCTGTAATTATCCCAGAAATGCAGTATTGATATTACACGTTTGCCTCCCGAAATAACTGTCTGAAGCTACTGCGTCTTATGATATTAGCGGGCGAAGCAGGGAGCCAACGGACCGATTCGGAGTTGCACAACCGTTCAGCAAGTCACAACACGTAGACATGATGGTTGTTTGTGGGCCGACGTGCTATCAGAGCGCCCTAAAATGAGACTATTAGGGTCCTCAACCGAAGTTTCTGACTCAAAAGCCTAACCACACGGCGGCAGTGTCTGGCGGGAAATACAAACGCATTGCCATTTCTGCGGAACAAGTTGCCAAACCCGGAGGATCAGTACGCTGTGTTTGCCAGACCTCAAAATATTGACTAGCCTGATACGGGAGACAATCGGAGTATCGCGAGGACACCCCGCAGTATATCTAAATGGGTCGCAGAGGTCGCAGATAATGCAGTCTCCGTGATGGGTCCAGTCTCCCTTCTTAAATCAGTGCAGAATCTGGCTCTGGACGCACTCTTCGATGGAGGTCCTCGTCGCACAACCGAACACTCGCTTATTAATTACCCACATTTTGATTGGCCGACGCCAACCGGCACTACGTATGTTGCCGAAAACATGAAGACGCATCAGTTCCACTATTAGCACACGCGAAGTATCACAGCCTTACCGCAAAACCGGAGAATAAACCGAATTGTCATCACATATGTCGCAAATTAGCAACCGCGATCCAATTCTCAGAGATCCATTCTTAAATATCATTTGTCGCACTACACTCTGAACCAAGACGACTTTCAAGGTTCGCAAAATGCTCCAAAATTTCGAGTATCGATTCTTGGTTTGTAACTGGCGTGTTCAGCAGAATGTACTTAGGCCACGCAGACAATAAAAATATTATCGCTCAGCTGTAACGCCACACGGTCCCTAGCTTCTATGCCACCCGAAAGAAGCACCAAGGCTGGGATGCTTCTAGGATGTCCAAGCTTAGACAGGGGAAGTCGAGAGGTAGAGGTCAGGTTAGAACCATGAACCTTCCGGTCGGTAACTTCGCACTCTGACCACTGAGCCATCTCGTGGGTACTAAGCGCCTGCCAATGGACGAAAGGACCTTGATCAGTTCACGCACTTCTCTTCGAACACAAGGACTGTCACCTGGATGTTCCAGATCGACAAGTTTTTCGTCAACGGCTAACTGAGTGCTAGCATTTAGAAGACTTTCCAGGGTGCATCTCGCTACCTCGTCGATCACAAAGTAAAGTAGAAATGGAGGTAGCAGGTACCCAGGACACCACTATTTGTACGAAATGTTTTGGATAGTTCTTTGCATAAGCTCACGTTTGCAAGTCCGGAAACATAAAGACCAAATTACGCTCTTGTCTAAGCAAGTGTGTTGAGGAGGATGTTCCGGCCAATGGAGTCGAACGCATTCCGAAAGCCAGGAATACCGAAACCACAGGTCGCTAATATGCATCCCGTTGTTTTATGATCCACGGAACTGTGAAGCCTTGGTCAACAAAACCTTAGACACTTCGGAATCCCGCTTGCCGTTCTCAACTCAAGGTCACATAAGTCATCATAGGGCGAAAAATGACAGGTAATGCCTACTGGAATCAAGTTGCTTCCCTGTAATTAAAACATCCATTAGCTGTCGTTTTTGGAAACCGGCACCACCACCAGTCAGTATTCCTTTTACAGCTTCGCTAATCTCATCCCATTCCCTCATCTTCCCAAGCTTCGAACTTCAACATAACCGGTTTGGATGACCTGGTTGGCTGTTGTCAACCCCACCTGGCTTATGACCTACATCCAAAGGATCCCCAAACGGACCAAAAATACCTGCAACCTTACACCGGCTTCGTTCTACCTATGCAGATTTCCTTGGCCAAGCTTAAAAAATCTCGTTGCCCGAAGAATTACACATTGCAGCCCAGACCTTAAATATGACGTCCGGCATGGGGCTGTCACAAACCGAAGTATGACAGGCACATGATGGCACGGCACTGCCGTACTCAGCTTAACAACACACCCCCAACTATGCCCTTCGTACTCTTAACCTTAAACCCTCGCCCCATCATTCGATTAACTGCAAATACGAACAAATTCTTCACCTGGCTCCGGCCACCTTAAGGAGGCTACCATTCTAATCCGCTGAGCCTTTTGTTTAGATTTAACCATTTGGGCGGACCTTCGGTCTGTGCTCCCCATAAAACCGATGATTTTCTGTACAGTTTGAGCTCTGGCTTGTGCACTGTCACCAAATCATTCTTCTAGGGAATTGTTACACCCTACTCAACTATAATGGCGGCGACCTTGCGTCTTTGCGGCTTTTTTTTTGACCCACAAT
>NW_008751657.1:1934787-1935253 GCF_000715545.1 Opisthorchis viverrini | reverse complement strand
CAATCCTTTCATTTCCTCATCCACGGTAGTCCACAGCCACGAGGCCTCAGCGATGGTTTTGAATTTAAGTTTAAACCAACCGGCTAGATCATGCCAACTCTTCCGCTTCTCCATGTCCTCCGTTCTGTTTCCGCATTTACCACAATTTGCAGTTTTCTTATGATATGTCGGGTAGGATGACTTTTGTTTTACCCTCTGTCGTTTTGTTTTCGCCCGGCATCTTCAAACTATAACGCCTACATCGGCTAACGCCGCCGCTGGCTATTCGCACAATGAGATTGAGTTCTCGAACCCTACGGCATTTTCAGACTTGCCACTTCATAGTGTAGAGTGTCTATGTATAATGTATATGCTCCTGTATTATTGAAAATCCTTTATTATGGCGATTTGTTTAAGTGAACTAAATCTCCAGGTGAATAAACACCGCCGACTGTGAATACGTTACCTGATGATAAAAAATCGCGAA